>NC_139513.1:87967124-88199624 GCF_947247035.1 Vipera ursinii
GCTACAATCTTTAACACCATCAAATAACAACATCTGCCTATCCCAGGTCCTTGAGAAGGACTTGACAGGTAGATGAAAATTCCAAATACTATCAAATCTCTGGGTGACTCTCTGACCAACCATGATAATACCATCAAATCATGTAAAGAAAATAGTTTCTGGATACTGTGCGTTTTTTCCAGTAAAAACGTTTTATTAATTAAACTCTGAAATAAGGAAGGAAAGTAAAATATTGAAATGAAAACAATGCTTGAGAAAAGCAGGGATAATACAGTATCATTCTGAGGAATGAGGGACCAGTGATGTGGCAGGGAAAAGATAAGCAAAGAAAGCTAGGTGAGGGAGAAATGGACAAGGGTAAGAAATTATTTTAGAACGGTTTCTGGATAATAAAACAATCCATTAAGCAACATTTTATATTCCTATTCAAGTAGTCACAGTTCCTTAAAAAGAAGTAAAAAAATGTGTGAGTGGTGGTGGTGGTGGGCATTAAGAATATGAAGGGCTGCCCAGTGACTGCCAGTATGCTGCTGTAATGTCTATTGTGCTAGAATAGAAGGTATTATTGGAGCATCAAGGAGGGCTTAAGCCAGGGGTCTTCAAACTTGGCCCTTTTATGACTTGTGGACTTCAACACCCAGAATTCCTCAGCCAGGCATGCTGGCTGAGGAACTCTGGGAGTTGAAGTCCACAAGTCATAAAAGGGCCAAGTTTGAAGACCCCTGGCTTATGCAATCATCAGGGATTAGAAATGAGTCCCACTGGGGAAGACAGCACCAAGTGAGAATGTGAGTACTGTATTTCCATGAGAATTAAAAACAACTCTGAATGGCGATAAAGGACTGGGTAGAAAAGTTTCTGGATGGAAGGTTCAAGAATTCAGAAAGAAGGCAAGAAGCGCAGGTTTAAAAGGAGTTGACACTAAGTGTTGGGGAGGGGGACGGTACAGAAGGAAATACTGGAAAAAGACACGGTTACCAAATGATAAAGTGGATAAGCAGGTGGGTTTTGCTGAGAGGAAGGGATAATACTCTTAAAAAGCCATTCAACTTGGACTAATTTGATGGGGAATTATAAAATGGAAAAGGTGTATTGGGGGAAGTGCAAGTGAGGGCATGGGACAACTCTAGCTTCCAAGTCAGATTCTAACCCTTTTCCTTTCTGGAAGTCCATGCTCAGAAGACTGAAGGTATTTACCCACCCAGCAACACCAGTTCTCCAGAACCATCTGTCCAGAAAGCTGCCCAGAGTTTAAGTGTCTCCTATGGCAGAAAAGGAGGTATGAGCGGCAAGGACGGAGAACAAGCTTCATCCCAAAATGGAACAGAGGAAAAGGCTCCAACACATACACAATATTTCACACTCCATCCTTCAGTTATCCATCAGATACGTGATTGAGGGGAGGAGGGGCGCCCGGGGCCAGGACCCATGACTTGGAGGCAAGTTGAAGCCTTATAAAAAAGGGTCCATCTCCTCTTTTTGGTAGCGGGGGGGGGGCTAAAGAAAAAGGCTGCCCCAAAAGAAACGGCAGGGAGGTTAAGAGGGGGAAAGAGGGATGGCGGCATGAGGAAACAGCAGCAGCGCAGCAACGATGAGACGCTTTCGGAAGGAATGCCTACCACAAGGCTAAGTGCAAAGCCTGTGAGGGAATGCAGGGAAAGGGGGCCGGCAAACCGGGTGGAAGAAAACGCCTCCGAGAAGGAAGGAAAGAGCAGCCCGCGTATCCGCGGGCGGGCATAAAGGGGCGGGAGCGATTCAGTAGCAGAGATGCAAAAGATGAGCCGCCCCCGAGCAGCCCGTTGGGAGCAGGGAAGAGTTTGAGAAGGTAAACAACAGCCACGCCCCCTACAGTTCCCAGCTCCACCGCGCAGCTCAATCGCAGCCGCTGCCTGTACATTTCCATTCCCGAATCTCTCTGGATCCCCCAGCGGCGTGACTCTCGTCCTAGCTCCCTCCCTCACCACCACCACCACCACCACCACCACGCAACCCTCCATCCCTCACTAGGGTTACGGCGCGGCTGCAAAAGCCATCAGCGCCCCAGAGAAGCTGATGCCATTCAAAAGCCCCGCGGGGCTCTCCCACCCTGGCCGAAGACTGGGCGCTGCTTCTTCTGCCTGCCTCCTGGGCGCATTGTTTATGTCTGTTGCAGGAGCTGGCAGGAACCCCACAACCTCAGCACGTGAGAGGAGCCGATCATGTGGGTGCACCAGCTTCCAAGACAGGCAAATGCTCCAAAACGTGCTGCGTCTCAACAAAAAAAATGAAACTCCGGTCTCTTAATTGCCGCGCGATCCCTTTTGCACGACTTGACACACACGCCCTAAGTAATTCCCCACATGCAACGCGCATTCTTTTACCCTCCAAACCCGTCCTGGGTTCATATTCTCTGGAACCCTATTTTTTTCCTCTCGATGTCCTCTCCCCCCGCCCCCACCCCGGTGGTCTTAAAACTGTGGCGAGTCCCTTTTCCCACTCACCCCCTTAAGACCTTCTGGGGTTACCTCTGCCGCAGTCATTAATCCGAGGAACCGTTTCCCGAGGCTTCCGTTCCTTTAAAAAGTTGTTGTTTACATTCCTGCCGCCTCCCTTTTAAAACATGACTGACCAACATGCGCAATCAATCTCTAAAAACGCTGCACATCCTCCCCCCCCCCCCTTTCCTTTGCAGGCAGTACAGTCAGGGAGCAGTAAAACAAATGCAAGGAGGGAAAGGAGAGAATAGAGAGGAGCTGCAAAAACCATCCGGGGGTGAGGGGGGAACGGAGCAATCCTCCACCCTTTTTACCTTGGCTGGGAAAGAGCGTCCTCTAAGAGTTGAGAATGTCCGTCGGGCTACCCAAGAGGGGTAGCGAGAGATGCTCCAGAAATGGCACCGCTTACGGAATCTCCCTTTGCAAAGATTAACCCGGTACCATCGCGGAGGGGTAGAACGACCCCTCTCCTAGGATCCGAAGACGATAACCCTCCTTTCAGGAGTAGATACAAAGTAACTCCATAGATGCGTTTAAATGGAAAAAAAAAATCCCCCCCAAAAAAATGCTTCCAGCTGAGATGGCCGCTCTGTGCGAAATCCACCGAGCCCTGCGTGCGTTTCTTTTTTTTTTTTTCTTCAAAAAAAAATAATATTTCTAGACTTCTTTCCGGATCTTTGTGCAATTGCCCGAAGGTCTGCGCCTAGGCTTTTTTTTAAATTTTATTTTATTGAATCCCTCGCTGGCGAAGAACGGACTTCTCTGAAGGAGCGTATTAAATGAAGACCGATGCTGGCGAGTTCGCCCCTCGCCCCGCTTCTCTCAATTTCTTTTCTTGCTGGTTGTTTCTTCCTCCTGACGAGCAGCAGGTCCAGGTGCAGCTGCAAGACGCGGGTCCCATCCCTGATTGTGCTCGGCATGTGTTGCCTCCCACCCCGGGCGCACTCTTCGCCCTCCCCTCCCCTCCCTCCCTCCCTCCCCTCCCTTGCTTTCACCCCCCTCCGATGCGCCGAGCCCCCATCTCTTGTCTTTCTGGTGCCCTGGGCAGCTGGAAAAGGCTCGAGTTGCACAGGCGGACTCCGGCTTTCCCTCGCGCTCTCCCTCCGAGCCTTGCTCAGGTCACTTTCGCAACGATCTTCAGCCTCGCGCGCTCACAAACAGTGGCGGCGGTGCAACGCGCAGATCACAGAAGCTGGAACACTTTTCTTCGCTTCCTCCGCTTTTCATACGCAACCCCCCCCCCCGCATCTCCTCTTTTTCTACCCCCCCCCCACCTCAGCCGCGAGCGCTTTCACCTCCTCGAAGCTATGCAAAGGCGTAGCAGCAGCAGCGGCTAGCCCGCTGGCTGCAACCTTACGAAAAAAAAATAACCTTATACTTAACAAAATCTTTTGGCGCCATATTAATGACGTACTTCAAATTTGCCATTTCTTCCTGCGTCAAAAAGACGTTTCTTACAAATAGCAGATGAGGTGCAAAGCGGAGAGGGCGAGCGCAGGAGGGGAAGGGTGGAATTAAAAAAAGGGAGAAAGACCCTCGGACCGAATTATTATTTTTTTTTAAATTAAAACAAAAAAAAACCCGCGCTTGGAGGCGGGGGGGCGGGGAGGGCGACCGCCTGGAGTAAGACTTGCACGAGGAGCGAGCGGGCAGGGGCAAAGTACCGGGGCAAATGTGGACGGGACCGCGATTGCTCTCTCTCGCGGATCCCAAAAGTTATTCGGCGGCGAGGCGAACGGTTCTTTGCAAGGGGAAACGATCGTCCGGATCACCTTGGACCGAGATTAAACTGGCTTTTATTAAGCACTTGCTCCTTTTCGGGAGCGGTGCCAAGCGGGCGAAAGGAACGGAGCAATGTCGCTTTCCTTTCCGCCCCCCCCTCCTCCTCCTCCTCCCGCCCCACACACGCATTTCGTCCCGTGAAGCCGGGCTGCTTCGTTCCCGGCAGTCCTCTCTCTCTTCCCTGGGCTCTCCCAGGGCTTCTGGAAAGCGGCGAGGGAAACGAAGTTTGCGCCGTTTGCACAGGAAGGGAAAGAAAAAAAAAGCCCCAGGGCCGCCCTCCTCTAGTTCTCGACTTGACCTTGTCATGCACAAACAATGCACTTCAATCCGTGGGCTGGGAGGGTGTTTGTCTGTTTCCCTGTAGTGGCAGCGGCAGCCGAGAACTGCTCCGACATCCAGCTGGCCACACCCACCGCTGCTTGCCTTTCGGCAGGCTCCGACTTCTAGAAAAAGGGCGATTAAAAGAGCAGGACAGGCCGCCTACCTGACCGGTTCCCGCCCGTTCCAGACACCAGTCTCTCCCTGGATGCGTCCTTGCAAACCCGCAGTCCGGGAACTTGATAGCCTTTTTTTCAGTGGCCCCATTCCTCCAGTCACAGGGAGAACTTTTTTTTCTCTCCAGAACTGGTATTGGCTTGCTTCAGGTTTTGGATTCAAGTGTTACTCATTGCTACCAATCTTCACTCTACCGATTGGCGGGTTTTCTAGCTAAGGAAGTTCGCACTGTGGCATACGAGCACACCGCAGCTCTTGCAGTTTTGACTGTAGCATTACTGTTTGCCGTTGGAGTTCCTTCTGTTAGAACAGGGGTCGGCAACCTCGGCTCTTTTATGACTCGTGGACTTCAACTCCCAGAATTCCTGAGCCAGCTATGCTGGCTCAGGAATTCTGGGAGTTGAAGTCCACGAGTCATAAAAGAGCCGAGGTTGCCGACCCCTGTGTTAGAAACTTCCCTGTTAGCCCTCCTTTCTCTTGGCCTTTGCTCCTTGCTCAACAGTAAAATGAGAGGCATATTGTGAAAACGTAGCAGATAAAGATCCTTACCATATTACTATCCGAAATTATATTTTTTTATTTATTTATTTTAATTCCATTTATATCCCGCCCTTCTCCGAAGACTCAGGGCGGCTTACAAGCTTAGCAGTAGCCTTCCTTCTATGTATATGCCTGCTTATTAGGGCTTTCACACACACCCCAAGCGGTATTATTACAAAGTCAGCTTAATTGCCCCCAACAATCTGGGTCCTCATTTTACCTACCTCGGAATGATGGAAGGCTGAGTCATTTTTGTTTTAATTGTGGCAATTGGTGTTGTGGGGTCATTGGATAATACCTTTCACATTAATAACACCTATCTGCAGGAACATCTGCAGGAAGAGGGTCAAAAAAGTCAACATGGCATCCATTACCTTGTGATCAAAGCCCCACCTTTTTATGTGCATCATGACATATGTAAAAAGGGCAGGGGCTTTGATTACATGATTATGGCCACCATCCTGGCTTTTTTTAAAAAAATCTTTCTGTGGACACGCCTTATTGCACAAATTTATTGAAGCACAAATTTAAACTACAGTATGTAATAATGCCTTGAAATGTCTAAAGGAGAGCCTGCTGGCTGAAGATGATGGGAATTGTAACCATATCTGGAGATCACAAGAATTAAGGAAAATACAGTCTAGGTCCAAATGCTAAACGTAAGTTTCCCTCAAGTAGGATATTGAACAAATGATCAAGTATAGCATGCTGCCATATTGGTTGTTCATTCAATGCACTGTACACATAGATTAGATCTGTTGGAGTTGAAAATGACTTGATGGCGCATCATCATCATATGTTCAAGATTCTTCTATTGTATTTTCTAATACAGCGGTCTTACATGGATTTTGCATATATGTTTACTTCTCTTTTGTTATGTCCTCATCATACTCTAAATAAATAACAAATGCAGTGGTCTGCCATTCCCATCATTCAACCAGCTATTTTCAGTGAGGACAACAGAAATTACATCATACTGGGACATCTTGCGGACAATTGCTGAACAAAGGCTATTTTGGATGCTGTATATATGTTTTACGTACCCTAGGAAATTATGCAGAGAATAAATGTAGTCCATATTCTGCTTTGATTCCTTACTTCATTTTAATTAGCAAGCCCTATTTTTATTAAGGAGAAAGAGTTTTATCACTCATACAGATTCCGTGTGAAATACACCACCCAATATGGCAAGTAAGATACAAATACAGACATAAAAAGCAATAATAAAGCATTTTTATTGTATTTTTAATCCCACCTTTATTATTTTATAAGTAACTCAAGGTGGTAAACATACATTTCTTCCTCTTCCTATTTCCCCACAACAATTCTGTGAGGTGGGTTGGGCTGGCCCAATGTCACCTGCTTTACTTTTATACTACAACTCCTGGTTTCTAGCCTGGTTCCTTCAAAATTGGTCTAGTAGTATAATAAGTGTGTGTGTGTGTATTGAATATATTATTAAATCCTTTATATAAATTCATAAGAGAATAGATATATATCACCTAGAGTTATAGCTATAAAGCTTCAATCTTAGAAATTGTCAGAATATAGGAGTTTGTCATATACATGTACATACAGTATATGAACGTTAGTATTTTACTGTCATACCTGTCAAGAACAACAGAACATGTCTGTTGGATCAAAACCAAATTGGATAGACCTCAACTAAGAATAGAGTATTGTCATTTGCAACATTGATGGATAAATTCTTCAAGAAGTGTATCTGGTTAATGCAACCAAAGATATCATCTACTCATTATAGGAATGCATCTGATATCCAGGACCTGAATTAAGATTCCCTTTCTCAATCCCACTAGTAGCCTTTGTCACCCAAATCTACTGTAGCATTGGATTCAGGATCAGCAGACTATTGACTATTGAATCATTGCTGCAGGTGGCTCACAAATAACATATCTTCACTGCAGTCTAACGGCACATAACCCGGCTATACTGCTTGATGAAGACAACTTGTTAGTTTCTGAATGAGTATCCAACTGTACATACTGTTTTGAGCCTTTCCTGTCTCAGGATCAAAGTCTTGCTTCTCATTTCTTTACTCTTTGTATCTATTGGAAAAGCAAAGAGGGCAGAGATTCTTAACAACAACAACAATAAAGTTGGACAGGAACTTGGAGGTCATCTAGTCCAACCCCCTGCTCAGGCAGGAAACCCCATACCATTTCAGACAAATGGCTGTCCAGTCTCTTCTTAAAAACTTGCAGTGTTGGAGCATTCACCGCTTTTGGAGGCAGGTTGTTCCACTGGTTAATTGTTCTGTCAGGAAGTTTCTCCTCAGTTCTAAGTTGCTTCTCTCCTTGATTAGTTTCCACCCATTGCTTCTTGTCCTGCCATCAGGCACTTTGGAGAATAGCTTGACTCCCTCTTCTTTGTGGCAGCCCATGAGATATTGGAACACTGCTATCATGTCTCCCCTCGTCCTTCTCTTCATTAAACTAGACACACCCAATTCCAGCAACCCTTCTTTATATGTTTTAGCCTCCAGCCCTCTAATCATCTTTGTTGCTCTTCTCTGTACTTTTTCTAGAGTCTCAACATCTTTTTTACATCGTGGTGACCAAAACTGGATGCAGTATTCCAAGTGTGGCCTTACCAAGGCATTGTAAATTGGTATTAATATTTCACGTGATCTTGATTCTATCCCTCTGTTAATGCAGCCTAGCACTGTGTTGACTTTTTTGGCAGCTGCAGCACACTGCTAGCTGATGTCTAAGTGTTTGTCCACTAGCACTCCGACATCCTTCTCACAGTTGCTACTATTGAGCAAGGTACCACCTATACCACAGGTCTGCAACCCGCGGCTCCGGAGCCGCATGCGGCTCTTTCAGCCATCTCCTGCCGCTCCCAGTCCTCTGCCATGTGCAGTGCCCCCCCCAAAAAAGTGGGACTAGAAAAGTTCAACCAATCAATTCAAATATGCAGGGTAGGTGCATATCTCGCCTTGGCTCCACTCTTCAGTCAAACCCTGTTCTGCGCATGCGCGCATGTATGCGCATGCGCACACATTTTTTTGCGGCTCCCAGTTTTTCCTTTTGTGAGGGAACCAGTTCTGAGTGGCTCTTTCACTGTTTCAGGTTGCTGACCCTTGACCTATACTATACCTGTTCATTTGATTTTTCCTGCCTACGTAAATGTAGAACCTTACTTTTTTCACCATTGAATTTCATTTTGTTAGATAGCACCCAATGTTCAAGTTTGTCCAAATCCTCCTGTATCTTAAGCCTATCTTCTGGAGTGTTGGCTGTTCCTGCCAGCTTGATGTCATCTGCAAATTTGATGAATTCCCCATCTATCTCGACGAAATTGTTGATGAAGATGTTGAAGAGCATTGCGCCCAGAACAGAGCCCTGGGCACGCCACTACACACTTCCCTCCATGTAGATGCAGTTCCATTGAGGACCATATGCTGAGTATGGCCAGTCAGGCGGCTATGAATCCATTTGGTAATGATGCTGTCTAACCCACAGTTTCCTATCTTATCAAGAAGTAGGTTGTGATCTACTTTATCAAATGCTTTTACTGAAGTCCAAGTAAATTATATCCACAGCATTCCTCTGGTCCACCAATTTTGTCACTTGGTCAAAGAATGCAATAAGGTTTGTCTGGCATGATCTGTTTTTGACAAACCCATGCTGGCTGTAATGTAGTGGATCCGATGCAAGGAAGAGACGCCAGCCGGAGTACAGGTTCAGTTCTTTATTGAAGGGTCCGTACTGGCGAACAAGGGCTACCTGGCCTCCTTATATACCCGGCCAGGTAGGTAGCTAGCCAATGGGGTTGGCCCTAGGTTTCCCGCCGAAACTAGGTTTTCCTGCCAAACCATCCAGGCCAACGCCCCCTAGTGGCCGCTGTTATGCAGGTGACCTGCACCTGGATACATAACACCCCTCCCCTCTTAGAGAAGAGCCTCCCTCACAACTATGCAACATAACACAACTATCTACAATGTTTAACTATATACAAATACAGCAAGGTTGATGGGTCATTTGCACACATAGTCCGCTAGGTATGCTGGTGTCCTGTGGGGCCTGGTGGATCGTCTGAGTGGGGCTTCGCCTTGGGCCTGGTTGTCTGGCTCACGGTGCTCCTGAGCTGGGTTGGGTCCGGCCGCCGGATCACCGCCGATACCCTGATGCTGCCACAGGGCCGGCTGAAGGAGGCCATCCTCCACTTGTTCGGGGTCTGTGCGGTTTCCAGTTGGTCTGGTCTCTTCTGGGGTTTGGTTGGTCGATGTGTCGCCTGATGTGTCGATCCCCCTCCACCCCCACGATGTAGGAGAGAGGCCTAGTTTTCTCAACCACTGTCCCCAGAATCCATGGGTGTCCTGCCCCATAGTTCCTTACCCAAACCAGGTTCCCCCACGTTGAGCACCCTAGGTGCCGAGGGCTTCTCGGTCTCTGCCGCCACTCAGTCGGGGTGCAGCCGGTCAAGCTTGGTGATGAGGTGCCGCCCCCATCGTAGTTCTGCTGGGCTCTTCCCTGTGGCCACGCACGGTGTGGTGTGCTGAGCGAGCAAACTTTTTGCCAGTCGGTGATGCCACTCCCCTCTGATGATGCGCCGGAGTGCATCCTTGGTCATCCTTACCATCCGTTCAGCTTGCCCGTTAGTCGACGGGTAGAAGGGCGCGGAGGTGGCGTGTCTAATCCAGTTCGCCTTCAAAAACGGCTGGAAATCATTAGCGGTAAACTGAGGCCCGTTATCAGACACAATTACGTCGGGGAGGCCGTGTGTGGCAAAGAGGGCCCTGAGAACCTGGATTGTCCTTGCTGAGGTCATGTTGGGGACAGGGACCACCTCCAGCCACTATCTACTACTACTAGGAACAGTTGACCCTGGAAAGGCCCCGCATAGTCAATGTGAACGCAGGACCAGGTGTTGCCGGAGTACAGGTTCAGCTCTTTATTGAAGGGTCCGTACTGGCGAACAAGGGCTACCTGGCCTCCTTATATACCCGGCCAGGTAGGTAGCTAGCCAATGGGGTTGGCCCTAGGTTTTCTGCCGAAACTAGGTTTTCCCGCCAAACTGTCCAGGCCAACGCCCCCTAGTGGCTGCTGTTATGCAGGTGACCTGCACCTGGATACATAACACTAGCTTTTAGTAATGACTTTGTTTGCCTCTAGATGTTCGCTGATTCGTTGTTTGAGTATCTCTTCCAGAATCTTCCCAGGTATTGAGGTCAGGCTGATAGGTCTGTAGTTTTCTTCATCTATTTTGTTCCCTTTTTTGAAGATGGGAACTACATCAGCTCTTTTCCAGTCCCCAGTGCTCCAGGATCTTATATTATATATTATCTTGCATTATAAAACAATACAAGAAGAACAGGAACATTTTCAGAACAAAGATTATTCTGGAACTCTCATCATATATTCAGTCTATGTGTATGTGTTCAGAAATCCTATAAATCTTCAGAGACATCTTGTCAAAGAAACTAAATCTATGGTAAACACTGATAAGCCTGAAATTTTGGACCCCTTAGAAATGAGGTGTGCATGCATAACTGTGTCATCAAAATGCAATTTTTTTCTCTTGTAACCTTTTTTTAATATCCTGAAATTTGGCTCTATTGTCTATAAAGAGAATTTCCACGAAAACCTAATTTAACAAACAAGGCTGCATGATTGAACAACTATTCCTTTTATTTCAAGAATCTTCACTAATTTAAATTCCATATTTCTGAGTTTTGGGCAGGAGAATTCCTACTTTTCTGGAGCTGGGCAAAATGAATGGCCCTTGGTAGAAGAGAGAAGGATTCTCCAGATGAACAGACAACTAGGTGTCCAGAGGTTTAACTTGATATATGACAGTGTATTATACTTCTTCCTTTTACATAGTATTCTTTAGAAATATGAGTCTGCCTGATAGGAATTCCAAGCTCTCTCAGTTCTGAGAACTGTCCATAGGTTTCTGGACCTTGTTCAGATCTAATGTAGTCATTTATCTTATTATTCCTATTCTCTCACAAACACTGATTCTTATATGTTCAAAATATAAATGCTAACAATAAACCTTTTACTTATCTGGGAAGGAGTATGAATTAGACTCTCTGGAATAAATAACTGGGTCACAAATAAGCAGCTATTGGAGATCTTCTAAGTTCATCTACTTCATTATTTTGAAAATGTTCCTGTTATGCGAGTAGAAAGCAACAATGGTGTGCAGACTTCACTAGGGATTGTAGAGGAATTCTCTATTTACTAAAGTCAGAAAGGCAAAACAGTTTTCAGTTGGAAGAAATATAATTTCAGGGGATGAAGCCCACTCTGTTTTTGTTTAATTGACATTTATTAAGTCCATACTCCTTTTTGTGTTTGCTTATTTGCATGAAATGTAGCCTTTGCATGATGAAAACACAATTGGAATTAACAGATGTTATAGTATAGAGTTAATCTTTTATTAATCTTTTATTAGAGTTGTATACATTTTTAAATTAGTAACTACAGTTAGGTTTCCAAGAAACGCAAATGTTTAAATTCTTCCATAAATATAACTCAGACTGATGCTGCTGAAGGCTTGAACATGTATCAATCCCAATTTTTGCCTCTTTGATGCCTCTATTTATCTAACTATCATCTATCTTAAAACATTGCAATATGGATTAGTATTGAAATCAGGTTACCTAAATAGTATTAGAAATTATTGCAGACCAATTTTTTAGGACAAATTTTGTTAATTATTAAAGACATATTGGGAGGCAGAAAAATAAACTATGGTCAGCTTTCATATTTTGGGATCAAATACTCAAACAACTTACTGGCCTAGAAAGTGTTTTCTGTGTTGCATTGACATAGTTGATAGTAGCAGCAGAAGCCTGAGAAACAGAATAATATTAATTGAGGAGAAAAGAAGGAAAATACAAAGCAAATGGATGATCATGTGGGCACCAAAAATGTTATTGCTAAGGTACAATTGAAGGGCTGGGAGAAAAGAATGTTCTATTTTTGCTTGAGCGCCATGGATGTTCTCAGAAGTCCTGAATAATTATTACAAACATGGGGACACGAAGATCTTATCCACTTACAGTACTGTTCTCCTACTTTCTCCCCAGATATTTCTTTTATTTATGATTACATTTTTATCCCTTTTTTATTCTAAGAGTTCAAACAAGTGTACATGATAGAGGCTTCTCTTTATTTGGTCTTCTCTGCAACAGCCCTATGAGGTAGATGGGTTGAGGAACAGTAACTGGTTCAAAATCAGGCTAGTACAGTAGAGGTTGAACAATCCAACATTTCAACTACCACAGCTATATTATGCATGGTGATCCACTTCAAAACTATACCTAACTTATTCACTGCAAAGATCAGTCTTTCAATAGGCTAAGCAATAGGCAGCAGAAGCCAGAGAAGAGACTTGCATGCCAGATAAGGTCTGCTCGGTGCCTTATAAACTAGCTTAGTGTCTGTCCCATCACTAATGCTGGGGTAAATAATCTAGTTAGCTTTTGTTCCTGAAACAGGAAAGGGCATAGTCTTGTTTGGGAGTGTTCTTCTGTTTTATAAACAGAGAATATACCTGCATAATAAGAAAGAATCATCAGGTAAGCTTCTTCCTGAAACACACATTATGCTGACAATATAGCTTTGCTAAGATGTGACTTCAGCCCCAATGTGAAGTGTTCATTTTTATTTCAACCTATTATGCCTGGATGAACCACACAAAAGTGCAACAAAACGGTGCAAAAATACTTCTTGCCACAAGCACAAAGAAGTTGAGCATTCTTTTAAAGAAAACATCAGTTAAAAAAATAAATACATATAGTAGAAATAAAGGTGGTTCAAAACTTCATATTAAATATAATGCTGATTTTTGTCAACAGTCCTAACAAAAGTTTGTTTTTGCTGTTATATTAACCTACAGCATTCCTTGACCTTTTGCAGATCATTTACTTATTAAAAGAGTTTCCTGTTGGCATATAAGATTTTTCCCATTGTCATTCTTTCCATTCACTACCCACAGATTCTTTTATACTTAGATCCAAAAGATGCTTTTGGAGACAAATGTCTTTAGAAGAGTGAAAAAATCACTTAACATTTCTACCACCTAGCCAAGAACATTTAACAAAAACAAACCACACTAAAGTATGCAAATATTTCAATAACAAATAGTGTGATGATGCTTCTGCTTACATCAAAATTTATCTTTCTTTTATTAGAACAAGTCTGAACAACACTGAACTTTTTGAAGGTATCCAAAAGTTCGTCTCCTATCATTCCAGGATTGTTTATTGTGCCAGGATAATATGCATGGCTTTTTCTAATGTTTTGTTCCAACTTAATGACAGATAAATCTTCCTGGAGATGTCCTAGTATTAACTCATTGTTAGAATTCAGATACTGAATGGATTGTGGGAAGGGAAGGGAATCCCACAATGCCATGTCCAGACTCATTCATGCACACTCACTCAAAAGCATGATAGAAATATATAAAAGAAATACCAGAGCAGGCATCCTGGAGAATAAAATTGTGACATCCTGGGGAATAAAATTTACATCCAGCTTTCCTCAGATGGATTTTGCCCTATATAATTCAAGCTTAAGGCCAGCAACCACAAAAATTGTAAGAAACAGCAAGTATCCTGCTGCTTGTCACTGGGACAAAAGCAGTACAGTATTGTATCCTTGCTGATTAATAATTTAACAAGACATAATGGTTCTGGTAGGCCTAATAAGGCCAAAGGATGCCTCACGGAGGACTGTCATCGGTTGTGATATCTTTTTGCCATATTTTCTTTTAAGGGTAGAAGTTATTTATGTGTGTTCCAGTATTTCATTAGCTTAGGGCTTGTGCTATATAGAATATCGACTCAAGTAGAACCAGAACATCGGTCCATTTAACTCAATCTAGTCTACAACAATTGATAGAAGAACTCCAGGATTTCAACAAGAATTTTTCCAAGATGTATTGGAATTGCAGGCATTGAGACATTTTATTTTAATTTTTTTGCTTTACCACTTTGCTACTGTTATTCCTGACATTGCATATTTGTACTGCCACAATGGTACAATATGGGTCAAGTCACGTGATATTTACCTGAATAAAAGGAAAATGTATTAGGTACAGCTAGTTGTGCTCATCTTAGTTTTGTCATAAACATGCAGCTTCCTGAAGAAGTTTTATTTTTTTAAGGTAAAGTTACTCGGATTGGGGAAAAACTATTTTTTTTAAAAAATCCCATTTATATCCTGCCCTTCTCCGAAGACTCAGGGCGGCTTACAATCTAAAGCACAAATCAATGTGCTTAGCAATAGCCTTCATTCTATGTATATGCCTGCTTATTAGGGCTTTTGCCCCCCCCCAGCAGCATTATTACAAAGTAAGCTTATTGCCCCCAACAATCTGGGTCCTCATCTGGGTCCTTGTGCAGTTATGTTCTAGGGCACATTTTAATATCTGAACTACCTTCCTAAGGTGTCCTCTAGTTCAGCTCAGGCAGCAACATGGTTTGTTCGTTGCATTTTTAATGATTCACATGTTTCCTCAAAGTCCACAGATCTATACTGTACGCTTTGAAACTGTTTTTTCTACACCCCATTGCAGAACTCTAGCCATTACACTATGACAGTCCTCTTCTGCATGACACTGAGGCGGGATCTGTATTAAATCTCTTTCCATATATAATGCACAGGATTGGCAATATGTCTCCTAAACCCAGTTGCAGTTCAATGGGCACATTGCAAACAGTCTAATGCAGAGGTCCCCAACCTTGGCAACTTTAAGACTTGTGGACTTCAACTTCTAGAATTCCTCAGCCAGCTTGGCTGGCTGAGGAATTCTGGGAGTTGAAGTCCACAAGTCTTAAAGTTGCCAAGGTTGGAGACCCCTGGTCTAATGCAATGTTTTTATAACATGAGTTTGAAACCTAAACCTCAGAATTCCAGGAGGAAAGCAGGGACAGTACAAGAATGTTCATGATTGATTGATTGATTTAACTTGTTATTAGATTTATACTCCACCTTTCCTTCTATTCATCTAGATGATTTTAAAAATAAAGAATAGCAATAGCACTTAGAATTATATACCACTTCACAGTGCTTTGCAGCCCTCTCTAAGTCATTTACAGAGTCAGCATATTGCCCCCAACAATTTGGGTCCTCATTTTACTGACCTCGGAAGGATGGAAGGCTGAGTCAACCTTGAGCCCGTCAGGATTGAACTGCTGGCAGTTGGCAACATTAGCCTGCAATATTGTATTCTAACCACTGCACCACCAGGGCTCTGTAAAAACAATACAAAATATAAAGAAAATACTGTAGCAGCGTTGCTATTAAATCCAGGTAAAAATAAAAAAGCTAACAAGCTTAGTGGAAGGCATGTGCATTTACAATTTCCTAAATATGAGAAGAGCAAGGACCAAATGCAGTTCCCTAGGGGCCTAGTCCAGTGATGGCGAACCTTTTGGAGACCGAGTTCTCAAACTGCAACCCAAAACCCACTTATATATTGTTGGGTGCCGGATGGGCGTGGCCCATTGGGTGGGTCTGGCCCATTGGGTGGGCGTGGTAACAGCAGACTGGGTGGGTGGGACTAAAAAGTTCAATCAATCAATTCCAACTTTGCGAGATCTTTTTTTTCCTGCAAGAAGTTGAAATTGATTGATTGATTGAACCTTTTTTTTGCATATGGCAGCAGATGCCTAAAGCGAAAAGGTTTTATAAAACCCAGCTGAAGGCCTAGGACTGGGGTGACGGCACGCGTGCCCACAAAGAGGGCTCTGTGTGCCACCTGTGGCACCCGTGCCATATGTTTGCCACCATGGGCCTAGTCCTAGGGAGTATATTTTGTAGCCTGGGATTCACACCAGAAAAGATGTGGAATCTCCATAAGCAGGACTATCTTCAGAAGGGTTTTTCCTGCTGACCTAAGTGGGACTTTTAAATGAACTGCTCTGCAGTTGCAGGCTCTGTTCGCTCTATGTTCACTTGGTTTTGTTTCTATGTTTGTATCTTTGAATATTCGCACGTTCATTCACTTTAATGTTGTTTTAAATATCTATTTTATCATCTGTCATCTATCCTTCTCTATCCAGCAACTCTCTGTGTATCCAGCCATCATCTTTACCAACCTCTTGGGTAAAACAATGGTCAGAGCAGGAGAGTACAATACTTTCCTATCATGCTAATGAGTGCCAGCTTGCTACTTAATCAATTTCACAAACTGCTTTTATCAGGAAACCTGATGACGATTTCTTTTAATTAGTTCCATAAAGGCTACAGAAAATCCACCAGAGTTCCACTAGTAAAGCTGACAGTACCATGCTTTTAAATCACATTGTACCAGAACAGTACAGGGAAACCATGATTCCATATATCAGCAATAGAAAAGTGGACTTTCGAAGGAAAATAATATCAAAAAAATAGGTTGGAGTATAGATTTCTCTAACTCAGGCAATCAACATATCACTCCAGAACTGATTATTTTGACTTCTTTGAAATATCGGAGTACAATATTAAATATTACGAGAGAGCATTCAAGAAAATCCTACCACCTCGGTGGCAAACCTATGGTACGCGTGCCACAGGTGGCACGCAGAGCCCTCTTTATGGGCACGCGTGCCGTTGCCCCAGTCCCAGGCCTTTAGCTGGGTTTTATAAAACCTTTTTAGGGACGTGGTGGCTCAGTGGGTTAGGATGCTGAGCTTGTCGATCAGAAGGTCGGCAGTTTGGCGGGTCGAATCCCGAGTGCCACGTAGCAGAGTGAGCGCCTGTTACTCGTCCCAGCTTCTGCCAACCTAGCAGTTCGAAAGCACGTAAAAAGGCAAGTAGAAAAATAGGGGCCACTACGGTGGGAAGGTAACAGCGTTCCGTGCGCCTTTGGCATCTAGTCACGCCGGCCACATGACCACGGAGACGTCCTCGGACAAACGCTGGCTCTTAGGCTTTGAAACGGAGATGAGCACTGGCCCCTAGAGTCGGAAACGACTAGCACGCATGTGCGGGGGAACCTTTACCTTTACCTATAAAACCTTTTTGCTTTAGGCCTCTGCCGCCGTGTGCAAAAAAAAAAGGGTTCAATCAATCAATCAATTTCAACTTCTCACGGGGAAAAAAGATCTTGCAAAGTTGGAGTTGATTAAACATTTTAGTCCCACTCAGTCTGCCATTACCACTGCAGCCACGCCCACCCAATGGGCCACACCCACCCAATGGGCCACGCCCAGCCGGCACCCGACGATACGTAAGTGGGTTTTGGGTTGCAGTTTGGGCACTTGGCCTCTAAAAGGTTCGCCATCACTGTCCTACCACAATAGTGATTCTTGGCACAATGCCTGCAATTTCACCCAATCTTAAGAATCCTAATAACCATTTGTTAAGAAATGTTAATTTATTCAAAAGGCAGAAAGCCAAAATTTTATGCAACTTTCCTTTGGCTGCTCAATATAGGAAGCACTTAGACAATTTCCACAGCATCTCTCTTGGATATTGAAGAAAAATACAGTTTGAAAGTCTCTCAGTCTCCAGGGAAAAACTTACAAAAATGCAAGTGCATAATTTATTGCATGTCAGGATTGGAGTTGCTTTTTTTTAATGTGATCAACAAATTGCAGGAAGAATCACTTGTTTTCTACGAGTGCCGCATTTTAGGAGAATTTAATTTGGCTTAAAAGTGTCATTAAAAATATACGCATTGTAAATTGTAGTTGTATAAAATGATGTATCTGTTGCATTGATAAAAAAAACATTCTAGTAGATTTTGTACAGTGAAAAACAATGTTGCCATATTTTCAAATTGCTATTCTGATTTTTGTTGTTGCCATTAAATAAATATTGAACTTTGTAAATATGGAAAGGAGTGGCCTACCAGCCTCAAGATACCAGATTCTGAAGGAATTGTAAAGATTATGCCTTCCATAATAAATATATTACAAATGCTTAGTGTAGTATAGTTCAGAGATGCAGGAAGCATTCAAAATACATACATACTTACATACATACATACATACATACACTTACACACAAAATACAAACACCTCCATCCAGTATACACACACACACACACACACAATTTTACAATTGTCCCAGAATTTTGTGTGTGTGTGTGTGTGTGTGTGTATGTGTGCACATACACACACACACACACACACACACAAAATTCTGGGACAATTGTAAAACAGTTGTTTATTGTTTAAGAACCATAAAACAATAAAATCATTTACAATATATATACACATATACAGACAGACAGATAGAGAGACAGATAGACATAGGAGCTGTAGTGGCGCAGTGGTTAGAATGCAGTATTGCAGGCTAACTCACTGTTCACTGTCAGTTCGATTCTGACTGGCTCAAGGTTGACTCAGCCTTCCATACTTCTGAGGTTGGTAAAATGAGGACCCAGATTGTTGGAGCAATATGCGACTCTGTAAACCATTTAGAGAGAGGGCTGTAAAGCACTATGAAGTGGTACATAAGTCTAAGTTTTATTGCTACATAGATACACACATATGTGAAAAACCAAGCATCCAAACCATCAGCTATACACATTTATTTATATAATTCTTGGGCTCCAACCTTATTATCCCAGCACTTGGGTGTGTGTGGGGGGGAAGCTGCTCTTCATGGCTTTCTGGAAATTTAAGAGGTTGGAGGCCTGGTGGACCTCAAGAAAAAGGGTGTTTCACAGGACAAGGGCTGCTAAGGAAAGGGCATACTTCCTAGATCCCGCAGATGGCAACATCTAAAGAAAGACATGTCAAACACAAGGCACGGGGGCCGGATGCGGGCCACGAAGTGGTTTCATGTGGCCCACAAAGCCATCCTGGAAACAGTGAGGGAACGGCCCCCACTGCCTTGGCCCTGGCCCAGAGACCCTCCTTCTGCCAGAGACCCTCAGATCTGTCCCACTACTGCCCAGGCCCCCATAGGCACCCTTGATGCAAACAATGTAGAGCTGGCCACACCCACCCAGTAGGCCACGCCCACCCTGGCCACACCCACCCAACCCCGAGGGCAACCGCAATGCTGATGCGGCCCTCAATGAAATTGAGTTTGACACTCCTGATCTAAAGGAAGGAACTAGAGCGGGCCTACTCTATCTAATCTAGCAGAATGGGCAAATCCCTTCAGGAGAAGCAGCCCCACAAATAACCATGAGGCAAACTTGGCTTGCTTCAGGCATCATCAGCAATGCCATCTAGTGGGATAGGAAGCAATCCTCCCTGTTGCAATATTTGCCTTTTAGGGTATATTGCTTCTCCCCAAGATTTTCTCAGTCTCCAAACTTTCTGCTTTCAAGAGAGAGCTAAGAACACCGATCTTTCTTCAAGTCTTGGGCTTGAGGGCCTGATGGGTTCCTGTATGTTTGGGGCAACATGGAGGATTGTTTGTTTCCTCCCTCAAAGCAATTGTGTTTTTTTATATCATACCATTGTTTTTTATGTTTTTAATTTGTTTAATTTTGTGACACTATCCACAGTACTTTTTCTTTTTTTGAGATGGGGCAGTTTAGAAATTGGATAAATAATTTTGCACTTAGGATGGTCTGAGACCCTGTCTTTCTTGGAGGAAAAAAAATGGTCTGATAAATATAGTGAGTCACAGTGGAAACAGAACTTATGAGTGTGGTGGGAGCAGAGAACGTTAACAGCCAATAAAATACTTCTTTAGCTTGCTAAGGAAAAGGAAAAAGATATGTGGTGTCAATGGAATACTTAAAACCAGAGCACAAGGTAACCTAATGAGTACTGGCATGTGATTCCTTGCCCTGGTCCCCACCAGCACCAAACAAAACGGACTGCAGCAACCTGTGACTCAGAGCTGAGATGGCTGCATATGCTGGATCTCTACAGAGAGCTTTTTCTGTTGGGATGCTTCAGGCAGTAAATGTGCTTTCTGTAAGCCGTTACAACATTCCCTGTTTCCTTGTTGAATATTGCAATGAGGCACCTGGGATGCAGTAATAGCAGGGATGAGACAACAGTTTCCTCACAGGTAATATTGTGTTATTCCTGGTAAAGATGGAGACTTTAAAAAATATTTGCAGTACTCTACATAGGGTATTCATACTTTTCTGTTCTGGATCTTTTCCTGTCTTAGGAGCTTTCCTCCATCCATCCTTGAGTTGGCAGAAAACCATGCTGGCATGACATTTGGAGCCCCCATTGCCTATCCCTACTGTGCCTCACTTGCCTCTGTGACTTACTGTGCTGGTTGGTTCTGTCCTGAACAAATGGCAGTTTCTATATTTTTCCAGGCTCTGTTCAGGAGACAGAGTAGGGTTGAGGGAGGGTGATTCCATCACCTTGCCTTGCCCCGTGGCAACGGCACCCTCCCCTCACACCACAGGACAAGCCTCCTGCCCACCACCCCACCCACCAGAGACCCCCTGGATCTCCCCCAATCCTGCCCGGCTCCCACAGACATCTCCCCCATCGAGCAACAGTGAGGTGGCTATGCCCACCCCAGCCATGACCACCCAGTCAGCTGTAACCACTGCAGCCACGCCCACCCAGCCCCCTGAGGGCACCACAATGCTGATGTGGCCCTCAATAAAATTGAGTTCAACACCCCTGGTATAGAGGCTGCTATTTGAGCATGAAGGTGGACTAGAAGACCTCGAAGGTCCCTTCCAACTCTTGTTATTTGTTTGCAATCCTCACACAGAGTTTCAGAGATATAGTAGTTTCAGAAACAGCAGGGTCAGGGAGAGACTGTCAAAAGCAGCATAGCATGCCATCCCAGGAATGGCCTTCAGTTCTGCACTCACCCAGATTACCAAGTAGGGCATCAAGACATTTTCTTAATTGATAGAAAGGTTCATGTGGAAAGAGATGCGAAGTGTCCAGAAGTGGGTGAAAAATCTTTTAAAACTAAAATAATTAATAATCAGTTTACCAGACTGGCTACCCACATTTTGCACTGGTAACCTGGTGCAATTTCATCTCCCCCCCCGCCCCCGTCCCAGCACTGGTTTTACACTAATGTAGGGATAGTGGGACAGAATATCCAACTGCATGTTGAGGCTGACAGTATGGAGACAAACAGGCAATCAGTCTTGGAGGAAGCTGTGTAACAAGCAATTTGTTAGACTATAAAGCCAGAGCATTGTTACAAAATCAACTCTATTTGCCTCTTGAGCCATAACCCTATTGGAGGTGCAGTGCAGTATTCTGACTCTCCCCTGTAATAGCACTGAAGTTTGAAGCAGACCAGTCCTTCTTCTATAGAACTTTCCTCCCAGACTGTCGATTCAACCACATACAAGAGAGACAATACAGAATGTATATTTGCTTTCAGACTGACTTAAAGAAAAGTCAATAGATGCTGTATGTGTAAGAGTTACCTTTAAGAAACCCAGATTCAATACATGTTTTCTGAGAGGGCATGTTAGAAGAACACTTAGCATTTCTCAGCCTACTGGAAGACGGGAATTGAGTTCTTTCTTTGAGAAAGACAAGGGCTGCTTGTTCTGATAAAATACTGCAGGATTGAAAGTCAAAGGTATTTGCTATCCATTACCTCTTGTGGAACTTCATTCTTGACAATTTTTAGTCACTTTACAAGATCGGATATTTTTCTAGAAAATAAAGCCACTTAAAAACAAAATTTAGAATTCACCACAATAACAGATAGGTAAGAGCAAAATTCTGTGTGTGTGCGCGTGCACACACACACACACACACACACTGTCCTGCTGTGCTGTCTTCTCACAGTGGAAGGGGGGTTTCTTGGGAGGGATGAATAAAGAACACTGGGCATGTATGTTAAGGGTATAACTTCCAAGCAGAGTCACCCAAGGTGTAAAGATCATCTCTCAACTGCCCAGCTAAAGCAAGCAGGTACCTATATCGGGCAGCAGTGATATAGCAAGATGCTGAAAGCAAATGATCACTTTAGTGACAATAGCAAAGACATCATTTTATATAGCACAGGAGAAGACAATAGTAAATCATTGCTGCAATTTTACCAAGAAAGCCATGTGGATAGAAAATGCGAAGTGATTGATGATATGGTACTTGATGATGAACATCTCAAGTCAGATGGTATTCAATATGCTACTGAGAAAGAACTACCAGAAGTTTGAATGCGAAAGATGAAATAAATCAATTACATATAGACATTTTAGGCATCAGCAAGCTGAAATGGACTGGGATTGGATACTTGCAGTCAGAAGATCATAATGTTTGCAGTATCACTCAGGACATGAAAAACAAAGAAGGCATTGCTTTGATAGTCAGGAAGGATATAACAAACAAGTATTTGAGTTCAATGTCGTCAGGGATCAAATAATAGCAAATAGACTTTATGGACAATACTTTAATATGATGGTTATCCAACCATGCTCTATTCACTGACGCAGAAAGGAAGGTTGATGAATTGATGTCTGAGTTTAATCTGAAGTCAACAGAACATGCAAGCAAGATGTGTTTGGAGACTGGAATACCGAAGATGAAAATATTAGAAGAAAAGTATAGTTGGGCTGTATGGCCTAGAACAGACATGTCAAACACAAGGCCCGGGGGCCGGATCCAGCCCGTGAAGCCATCCTGGAAACAGTGAGGGAACGGCCCCCACTGCCTTGGCCCTGGCCCAGAGACCCTCCTTCTGCCAGAGACCCTCAGATCTGTCCCACTCCTGCCCAGGCCCCCATGGGCACCCTTGATGCAAACGATGTAGAGCTGGCCACACCCACCCAGTAGGCCACGCCCACCCTGGCCATACCCACCCGGCCCCTTGAGGGCAGCCGCAATGCTGATGCGGCCCTCCATGAAATTGAGTTTGACACACCTGGCCTAGAACCTGAAATGAGGTAGGAGAATGACTTAACAGTTTCTGCAAATCCAATGATGTCATTATTGCCAATATATTCTTCAAACAATAAAACATCTATTTTACATGGACATCACCAGACAGAGCATGTTGTTAGTATAAGGATAGCTTCTGCCTTTTCAGATCAACTATCAACTATCAATGCCCAGTCTAGCCCTCATGCACCTGCAGCACTAAGCCCACCCCCACTTCCCCAAGGGGGTGCCCAGCTGCTGTGCTTGCTCTCCTTAGCCAGGTTGCTCATGATGGGTACGAGGGCAACGTCAAGAGGGAGGCCCACTTCCTCTTCATGTGAGGAGAACTGGCTTTGTTTCCAAAGCTTCCTTAGCAATAGGATGGGAGACCACCCAGGTTAGGCCAAGAGGAGGGGGCAAGGGGATGGTGAAAGGGCAGCAGGGAAGGACTAAGGCAGGACTTCCCTCAGACCCTCCCTCTCCTTCCTTCCTTCCTTCCTTCTTTCCTTCCTTCCTTCCTTCCTTCCTTCCTTCCTTCCTTCCTTCCTTCTTTCTTTCCTTCCTAAGAACAGAGTGATGGGAAAATTTGAGATGAGGGAGGGAGAAAAACAGGCAAGAAACGCAGCTGGGGAAGTGTCATCCTTCATGAGGAATGAAGAAATGTACCATCACCTGGAAGTGGCCAGCACATGGCCCTCTCCTCACAGCGCCGAGAGCCTGAGCCGGGTGGCACAAATCTGAAGAGAAGCACAATGCTGCCCAGCCCCTAGCTTGCCCGAAGTAGGCAGGGCCATGTGCTGGCCACTTCCAGGCGATGATGCATTTCTTCATTCCTCACAAAGGGTAAGACCTCCCTAGTGTGCACCCAGGGGGCAGGGCCGATGCTGCAGGGGCTGGTCCCTCACTGTTTCCAGACGGCCTTGTGGAGCTAAGACAGAATGTATTTCAGCATAGATGACCACCACAAAATTGTACATTGGCTCCTGGACGGCCTGGGCCAGAGCCAAGGCAGCGGGGGCCGTTCCCTCACTGTTTCCAGGATGGCTTCGCGGGCCACATGAAACCACTTCGCGGGCCGGATCTGGCCCCCGGGCCTTGTGTTTGACATGTCTGAGTTACTCCATCCAGCCACCTCATTCTCTGTCGTCCCCTTCTTTTATTGCCCTCAATATTTCCCAGCATTAGGCTCTTCTCCAGTGATTCCTTCCTTCTCATTAGGTGGCCAAGGTATTTGAGTTTCAGCTTCAGGATCTGGCCTTCTAAAGAGCAGTCATGGTTGATCTCCTCTAGGACTGACCGGTTTGATCGCCTTGCAGTCCAAGGGACTCGCAGGAGTCTTCTCCAGCATCATAGTTCAAAGGCCTCAATTCTTTGGTGCTCAACCTTTCTTATGGTCCAGCTTTCATTGCCATACATTGCAACTGGGAAGACCATAGCCTTGACTATACGCACTTTTGTTGACAGGGTGATGTCTCTGCTTTTTAGTGTGCTGTCTACATTTGCCATTGCTTTCCTCCCCAGGAGCAAGCGTCTTTTAATTTCTTGGCTACAGTCCCCATCTGCAGTGATCTTGGAGCCCAGGAAAATAAAATCTGTCACTACCTCCATTTCTTCCCCATCTATTTGCCAGGAATTGAGAGGGCCAGATGCCATGATCTTGGTTTTCTTAATGTTTAGTTTCAACCCACGTTTTGCACTCTCCTTCACCCGCAACAAGAGGCTCTTTAGTTCTTCACTTTCTGCCATTAGAGTGGTATCATCTGCATATCTTAGGTTGTTAATATTTCTCCCGGCAATCTTAATTCCAACTTTTGATTCATCTAGCCCTGCCTTACTCATGATGTGCTCTGCATAAAAGTTAAATAGGCAGGGCGACAGTATACAGCCTTGCCGGACTCCTTTCCCAATTTTGAACCAATCAGTGGTTCCATGTCCAGTTCTCACTGTTGCTTCTTGGCCCGCACATAGGTTTCTCAAGAGACAAATAAGATGGTCTGGTATTCCCATCTCTTTAAGAACTTGCCAGAGTTTGTTATGATCCACACAGTCAAAGGCTTTAGCATAGTCAATGAAGCAGAAGTACGGTAGATGTTTTTCTGGAACTCCCTAGCTTTCTCCATGATCCAGCGTACGTTGGCAATTTGATCTCTAGTTCCTCTGTCTCTTCAAAATCCTGCCTGTACTTCTGGTAGTTCTCGATCCACATACTGCTAGAGTCTAGCTTGTAGGATTTTAAGCATAACTTTACTAGCATGTGAAATGAGTGCAACGGTGTGATAGTTTGAACATTGTTTGGCACTGCCTTTCTTTGGAATTGGAATGTAAACTGATCTTTTCCAATCCTGTGGCCACTGTTGAGTTTTCCAAATTTGCTGGCAAATTGAGTGTAGCACTTTTACTGCATCATCTTTTAAGATTTTGAATAGCTCAGCTGGAATACTGTCACCTCCACTAGCTTTGTTGTTGCTCAGTTTTTCTAAGGCCCACTTCACTTCACATTCTAGGATGTCTGGCTCAAGGTCAATGACCACCTCATCATGGTTATCAGGGACGTTAAGCTCATTCTTGTATAGTTCTTCTGTGTAATTTTGCCACCTCTTCTTAATCTCTTCTGCCTCTGTTAGGTCCCTGCCATTTTGGTCCTTTATCATGCCCATTTTTGGATGAAACATTCCCTTCATTTCTCCAATTTTCTTGAAGAGATCTCTGGTCCTCCCTATTCTATTGTTTTCTTCTATTTCTTTGCACTGTTCATTTAAGAAGGCATTCTTATATCTTCTAGCTATTCTCTGGAATTCTGCATTCAATTGGGCATATCTTTCTTTTTCTCCCTTGCCTTTCGCTTCCCTCCTTTCCTTAGCTATTTGCAAAGCTTCCTGAGAGAGCCATTTTGCTTTCTTGCATTTCTTTTTCTTTGGGATGGTTTTGGTTGCTACCTGTTGTACAATGTTGCGAACCTATGTCCATAGTTCTTCAGGCACTCTGTCTATCAGATCTAATTCCTTAAATCTATTTGTCACCTCTACTGTATATTCAACAGGGATATGATTTAATTCATACCTGAGTGGCCTAGTGCTTTCCCCTACTTTTTTCAGTTTAAGCCTAAACTTTGCAACGAGCAGCTCATGGTCTGAGCCACAGTCAGCTCCTGGTCTTGTTTTTACTGACTGTATAGAGCTTCTCCATCTTTGGCTGCAGAGCACATAGTCAATCTGATTTCTGTGTTGACCGTCTGGTGATGTCCATGTGCAGAGCCGTCTCTTGGGTTGTTGGAAAAGAGTGTTTGCTATGACCATCGTATTCTCTTGACAAAATTCTATCAGCCTGTGCCCTGCTTCATTTTGTACTCCAAGGCCAAACTTGCCTGTTATTCCGGTTATCTTTTGGCTTCCTACTTTAGCATTCCAATCCCCCATGATGATAAGGATATCATTTTTTGGTGTTAGTTCTATAAGGTGCTGTAGGGCTTCATAGAACCGGTCAATTTCATCCTCTTCAGCACCGGTGGTAGGGGCATAGACTTGGACTAGTGTGATATTGAATGGTTTGCCTTGGATTTGAACTGAGATCATTCTGTCATTTTGGGGATTGTATCCCAGTATTGCTTTTCCTACTCTTTTATTGACTATGAAGGCTACTCCATTTCTTCTGAGGGATTCTTGCCCGCAGTAGTATACCTGATGGTCATCTGAATTAAATTCACCCATTCCTGTCCATTTTAGTTCGCTGATTCCTGAGATGTTGATGTTCAGTCTTATCATCTCTTGTCTGACCACGTCCAGCTTGCCTTGATTCATGGATCTTACATTCCAGGTTCCTATAGAGAAAAAATCTTTACAGCATCGGACTTTCCTTTCACCACCAGACACATCCACAGCTGAGCGTCCTTTCGGCTTTGGCCCAGTTGGTTCATTCTTTCTGGCGCTACTATTACTAGTCCTCTGCTCTTCCCCAGCAGCATATTGGACACCTTCCAACCTGAGGGGCTCATCTTCCAGCATCATATCTTTTTTGCCTTTTGGTACTGTCCATGACGTTTTCATGGCAAAGATACTGGAGTGGGTTGCCATTTCCTTCTCCAGTGGATCACGTTTTGTCAGAACTCTCTGCTATGATCTGTCCATCTTGGGTGGCCCTGCACAGCATAGCTCATAGCTTCATTGAATTACGCAAGCCCCTTTACCACGACAAGGCAGTAATCCATGAAGGGGAAAATTCACTTTAATTTAATATAAAAATACAAATATACAGTCCTTTTATAACAAATACTATGGTGTATTAAATCATAATCAGACAACTAAGATTAGTCTTTTTCTGTAGAAATCCAGATGATTTAAAAAAAAAATAAAAACCAATCATTTAATTGGTTTAAGTTGCATTTTTCACTGACATAAACATTTGAGTAATTTGTGCTATTATGTCATGAAATGTAAATGCCTCTCTATTATACAGACAGCCTTAAAGATTTGAGAGGCTGGTTGCTAAGAACAATCTTTCTTGAAATGCATAGGATTAAATGTAAACAAAGCAACTATTAATCCAGGTTTTGGTTTTGCATGGTTTATGAATCTAGCCTACATAAATGCATTATAAACACTGCAGGGGAAAAAAACTGGCATCACTAGTGAATCACTGAAGTCACCGTCTCTCTCTCCCCATGTCATCAATGCTTAATTGGCAACTATCATGTCTTCTGGAAATTCTTCCCAAGAGTTGCTATTTCATTCCGGAGAAAGATGATAGTTGAATGGTTGCCTTTGAATGGTCATGATCTCAACTTGAGTCCGCTCTCTTCAGCCCTGGAGAACAGTTATCAACAGGGTTAGCAATGACAGGCCTCTGTTAAAGGCTATTTCCTATGTTTCTAAAATTCAAACAAATATCAAGACGTCTGTGCTTCTAGAAATTAAGCCATAGATCCACATACTTGGGATTTCCTGTTACCCAATTAACAGTGTTATTGTTAATACTAATTTTATGACACAAGTGCAATATTTCACTTTGGAAGCTTTTTTCACTAATAAATCATATATTAATAATAATTTTATTAAGTTTATCAAGAAATAAAATACAGAAGAAAGTGAAAATAGTGGGAAAATGAGGAAGGAAAAAGGAAGAGAAAGAAGTGTAGGTTAAAGAGGAAAAAAGAAAAGCAAAGCATTGATTTCCAATTCTTTTTAGCGTAGTACAATAAGATAGTGACATTACAGCCTTATGTTTTTATTTTTATGTGTACTAGCTATTTCTATAAAAATTTATCTAATCAGCAAAACCAAAAGTCAAAGTTTCATTTTTTTTCCATCTCAAACACAAAATTAAGAAGTGGTTTCCAAGTAGAAATGAAATTTGGTGCATTCTTTTCTTTGATTAAAACTGTCAATTTTGCCATCTCTGCTAGTTCCATCAATTTTTCCAGCCATTCATCCATTGTGGGACTTAGAGTATCTTTCCATTTTTGTACATAAAGCATTCTTGCTGCTGTCAACAATATATAAGAGCAAAGTTCCAGATTTTTTTCCAAAATCTTTGTCCATTAAGCCTAAACATATGTGGTTTTATTTTTATATTCACTTTAAGAATCTTCTGCATTAAAATATGACTCCTACCCCAGAATTTCTTTACTTTGTCACAAGTTCACCAAAGATGGCAAAAATTTCCTTCTTTCAATTTACATTTCCAACATACATTTGAATTATCTTTGCACATCTTTGACAGTTTATCAGATGTTAAATACCAATGGTACATCATATAAAAATTCTTGGATTGTGGAAGAGTTGTGTTGCTTGCCACAAGGATGGTCCTTACACTGTCCAGCAGTTGCATGTGATACTCCTGCTATCATATTCTATTATCAGATCAGACAGAAAGCAATAGCAAGGGTGTAATCAATTGAGAAGAACTGGGGAGAGAAAAGAAGATATTTTGTCTTTCATAGCTGAATTTCAAGTGCACATTTATCACATAGTAAAGTGAATAGGAACTTAGGAAAAGGTTTGAACTGCCTTAGGTCAACGTAGCTTTTCCTGGCTTCTTTTTCCTTCAAATACAGAAAAGAATAAATTTAATCACCACTGCTTCTTTTCTTCTAAAACTTTGCATCATATCCACATATTCTGAAATTACAGCCTGAGATTATTTTAAACCCAGAAACAATGGGCTGTAGAATTTAACAATCAAGAGGCAAATTGAATTTGTTTAGAAAAAAAATGGTTAAAGGCAGCTGCCTTTGAAGATCATTTAAGAGAAGAATACATTTGCGTGAAAATAAAATCCCACTAGTTTCCTTACCAACTTTGTATCTCAGTGTGATATTTCATATTAAACTTACCTTTTCCACTTTTATTCAAGCTATAATTAAATCACTGAAACATTAAGGTACCAGTTTATCCAAACACCTAGATTTTAACATTAACTGTGTGAAGATAAGCGTGATGTGCAAATTCTCACCATAAATAAAGAAGTTATATGTGAATCTCTCTTCTTGAATAAAGAAAAGATACAACTCCATTTGTTGCTTTCTATCGAGTGAAATAATGGAGAAGATGCTACAGAAAGAGAGGGGCGGGGGAAAGAGAGAAAGACATTATCAGTAAAATTTGGCTTACATAGGTCAAAATTCAGACTGGACTGTTCTTTCCAAACAGGGTCCCTTCAACTCACCTTGAAGTCACTTAGAAAGATGATTGACTCAATTGGTTTTTTCTAAGAACAGTTCTAGCCACTGCTCTGTTAAATCTGAAACAAGAAGCTCATGTCAGTTTCAAGCTTACATTGCTAAGAGCTTGCTGCTGTAATACTCTTTCGGCTTACACATCTCTACCCTGCTGATTTAAAAGGTAGCATAGGGCCCTCCCTCAGGTGCTCTCCTTCTTGAAATGACAGAAAACTACACTGCCAGAAAATTTGCAGCCTCCTCTCCTCCCCCCCCCACCATCCTGCAACCCCTATCCTGCCACAGGCATACCGCCTGCAAATGGTGCTCTCATTTATGATGTACAGCACACATTAAGGGAAAGGACTGATGGATTCCCTTAGCTCTTCTCCTCACCTCAATCAATTGTCAGCAGCTAGTGGCAAAACATGCATCTTTCCGTTGGCTTACTTTGGACTTGAACTAGATCTGGAGAGAAGGCAAATTTTGACAGATGACTAGAAGAGCAAGCTTGCGTCAGAATCCTTGGTTTTATACAAGTGTGAATCACAGGTGCATTCAAAGAAAGATTGACTATCAGCAGATGTCCACTGATTTTTGGATTCCTTTTGGACACAGGTGTTATTTCAGAAAAGGGCTCTAGCAATGTTCAAAAATGGCCTGAGCACCAGCTGATCAGCACTGGGAGAATTGCATCACAAAGCAATAGCGAACAAGCCAGCTATCTTTCTCCCTCTCTGCCACATAGATCCTTCTGATGGCACCATGGATCAACTGCTATTCAGGTTGATTAAGGTCTCTGAGATAGATATAGTCTCAAAAACATGGAAGATACAGAGAAATGACATGGGTTAGAAAGAACCAGATTGTCCTGCTGCCCAAAAGAAAACAAAAAATGAAAAAATGAAAGGCAGGCAGATGCTCATATCAGCCTGAAGTGACTAACAAGTGCCAGGCTAATTCCAACCTTTGGCATCACCTGACTGCCCCATCTGTGTGGGGAGAAAGGGGGAGATCTATTCTGACCCCAGTACACCTATTGTAAGAACAACTTAAGACTGCTTCAGGTATGGTCAAGGAGAGGATGAAGACAAGGTCATGAGTTCATAGCAGAAAAGACTTTGGCAGGACATGTTTGTGCCAACCTGAGAGGGAAGGGAGGAAACCCTCTACCTGTATCAAAGTTGCCCATCTTTGCCATAATGCTATGGCAGCTCCATTGAGCAAAACTAGTCAAGGAGAAACAATCTGTACTGTCTTGTACAGTATATAGATGAAATGGTATAGGGTCTCTTGCTCGAGCAGCGGGTTGGTCACTAGAAGACCTCCAAGGTCCCTTCCAACTCTGTTATTCTATTATTCTAGAGATTGAAGAAAATCAGTATTATGTACCATTCAGTCCTCTGATGTCACATAGGCAAAGCAACCACAACAACCATTGTGCATGTATGATATGTATAGCTCTCAACCATTGTCGTTTTAGATACTACACTAGTAGTATCATTCTTCTAACTCCTGAACATCTACTGATGATTATTCTTGCTTGGCTTCAGTGGTTCTTCATGCACTGAAAGATCCCGCAACCTCCTATTTTTAGGAGCTTAAAGGCAGCTTCTCTATGATTCTTCTGGTGTACAGGAGAAGACTCATGAAGTGGAAGTGGCTGGGAAATAGATTTTGGCTAAACATTAGGGAAAAGTTTCTAATCTCTGATTTAAGGGCCCTGGTATTCATGTGCTACAGATTCTACAGGGAACAAGAGATTGCTTGTACCAATTACAGGTTAAAACAACCATCTATCTTGTCATTCAACTTTAGGGTGATTGGGAAGATGAATTTATGATTTGTTAATAAAAACTATAACCTCAGAAATGGAGCATAACTTGGGAGTCGGCAAAACAAGAGTCATTTGCTCCTAAGAGGTGGCTTTTCCATTATCTCCACATTGGTTTTCTTTAAAGTACTTAAATCAAGTTATTTTATCAAACCAGCTGGATCTTTTCACACCTTGTCCGAAGGTAACCTTTTTGAAAACGTCAGGAATAAGTAGGAAATTGGAGGTTTCGTGAGCCCATAGCTTATTTTTCCCAATGCATGATGTGGTTAACTCTGTATTTTTCTACCTTGTTGGGAGGTTGAAGGTGTGTGGGAATTCTGGGAGTTGAAGTGCTAGGGAATTCTGGGAGTTGAAGTCTACATTCTGTCAAGCTGCCAAAGTTGATAAACACTGAGTTAAACTAATGCAGGATTTGGGGAGGGAAATGGAAGTGTTTCAAATGCTATATCAGTTTAAAACAGTCCACACATTTAATGAAGTGAGCTGGAGCTTTTGAAATTATATTCAGTCTCATTCTGGTTTTTGCCTGCCACAGCTGTCCTTGTACAATGCCCTCCTAGAAGCTGTACATCTGCTGGGAATAGTCACTGGAAACATATGACACCTATATTGTGAGTCCTGTGCTATTAGCTTCCTGGAGCAATTTAAAATGTTGGTGTTAATCTACAAATCCCTTTATGGCTTGATGGCAGGCTACCTACAGGACTCTTATTTCCCTACAGAAGTCAGCCTGATCATTATAATTGTGCTAGGAAAAGCAACTAATTATTCCCTGCTTTTAGGAGGTCAGAGGGACTAATGTTCAGAGGTATTGTTTCTTAGTGGTAGTGAGTAAAAAGTGGATAGATAAATGAACAAATAAACTCTGTTGGAGTAAATACCATGGTCCTCCTATTTGGCTTTCTCTAGAAAAAGCAAAATCCTTTTATCCAAGCTGAATATTAGCCAACAATTTGGTAACTTCTGAATTATATACTGGAGGACCAAGTTCTTCTTGTGGTTGTGAGAAACAATTTCCTATTTTGTAAAAGTACATTTAAAAGTAGCAGGATGGATTTCCATGAGATGCAGCCAGATTCCACTCTGATTTATACAGCTTTGCAGCACAATTGCTTCTGATTGAAACAGGGAAGGACAAACACAAATTGGCCTCCCGCTAACTTTGGCTTTCACTACAGTAGTAACAGACATGTATTTTCCATTAGTCACCTTCCCCCCTCCCCTTTCTGTTTCTGTCCCTCTATTTGTTGTTTGTATTTGAAATTAACCCTATATTAAGTATATTAATCTGATACTAGATCTTAGCATTAGTGTGCAGGTATTATATCAGCAGTCCTGCAACAAACCTTGCCATATAATTTACTTTTGTAATAGAAATTTTATTAAAAATTACAACTAAAAAAGATAAAAACTAATAAAAACTAAAAAATAGAAAGAAAGAATACAAAGCAGTCCAACTTATCAAAAACATTACCATAAAAAACAGATTAGAAACACAAGTTAAGATAGGCAAGAAAATGATAAGTGAGCACCTGTCTACCCTAGACAAGTTCAAATCATTAGGACCAGATGGATTAGACCCCAAGGTTCTGAAGGAACTGGCAGATGTGATCTCAGAATCACTGAACTATATCTTTCAAAGATCCTGGAGCACTGGGGAACTACCAGAGGACTGGAAAGGAGCTGATGTAGCTCCCATCTTCAAAAAAGGGGGAAAAATGGATCCAGGAAACTAAAGACCTATCAGCCTGACCTCAATACCTGGGAAGATTCTGGAAGAGATACTCAAACAACGAATCAGCGAACCTCTAGAGGCAAAGTCATTACTAAAAGCCAGCATGGGTTTCTCAAAAACAGATCATGCCAGACAAATCTTATTGCATTCTTTGACCAAGTGACAAAATTGGTAGACCAGAGGAATGCTGTGGATATAATTTACTTGGACTTCAGTAAAAGCATTTGATAAAGTAGATCACAACCTACTTCTTGATAAGATAGGAAAGTGTGGGTTAGACAGCATCATTACCAAATGGATTCATAGCCGGCTGACTGGCCATACTCAGCATATGGTCCTCAATGGAACTGCATCTACATGGAGGGAAGTGTGTAGTGGGGTGCCCAGGGCTCTGTTCTGGGCCCAATGCTCTTCAACATCTTCATCAACAATTTGGTCGAGGAGATAGATGGGGAATTCATCAAATTTGCAGATGACATCAAGCTGGCAGGAATAGCCAACACTCCAGAAGATAGGCTTAAGATACAGAAGGATCTTGACAGACTTGAACATTGGGTGCTATCTAACAAAATGAAATTCAGTGGTGAAAAAAGTAAGAAAAACCAAATGCACAAGTATAGTATAGGTGGTACCTTGCTCAATAGTAGTAACTGTGAGAGGGATCTTGAAGTCCTAGTGGACAATCATTTAAATATGAGCCAGCAGTTTGCTGCAGTTGCCAAAAAAGCCAACACAGTGCTAGGCTGTATTAACAGAAGGATAGAATCAAGATCACGTGAAGCGTTAATACCACTTTACAATGCCTTGGTAAGGCCACTCTTGGAATACTCCATCCAGTTTTGGTCACCACGATGTAAAAAAGATGTTGAGACTCTAGAAAGAGTACAGAGAGGAGCATCAAAGATGATTAGGGGACAGGAGACTAAAACATATAAAGAACGGTTGCTGGAATTGGGTATGTCTAATTTAATGAAGAGAAGGGTGAGGGGTGACATGATAGCAGTGTTCCAATATCTCATGGGCTGCCACAAAGAAGAGGGAGTCAAGCTATTCTCCAAAGTGCCTGATGGCAGGACAAGAAGCAATGGGTGGAAACTAATCAAGGAGAGAAGCAACTTAGAACTAAGGAGAAACTTCCTGACAGAACAATTAACCAGTGGAACAACCTGCCTCCAAAAGCGGTGAATGCTCCAACACTGCAAGTTTTTAAGAAGAGACTGGACAGCCATTTGTCTGAAATGGTATGGGGTTTCCTGCCTGAGCAGGGGGTTGGACTAGATGACCTCCAAGTTCCTGTCCAACTTTATTGTTATTTTTGTTATATAAAACAAAGAAAAAACAGAACAGAAAGAAAAAATAAGAAAATAGTAAAGAAAAGAAATATATAGAGAAATGATTTCCCCTTTCATCCCAACAAACAGGAACAATTTTAACATCATCTTCTCTTAAAATGCAACCAATGATCTCTTCTCCCATATCACTTTTCCTATAAACTGATCTTTAAAGCCTCATTGTTCAGTCCTGATCATCAAAAGTCCAAAGTTAATGTATCTATTTTAATCTTAATTAAATAAAAGTAATAGTAAGGAATATAAAGTTGGTTTAACTATTTTAATCTTTAGTTTCTTCAAATAATTTCCCAAAAATTGGTTTCTTTTCATTTTTTCTTTATCCCTTCTTACAAAATTCTTCAAAACTTTAATAAGTCTTGTTTGTTAAATCCAATACAAGAAAGTTGTCCAGGTCACTCTTTTGATTTGTTATTTCCACATTCCTTTTAATTGTTAAAATATCATTCAATGTCTTTTGCATGTCCAGTGTAGCGTCTTTCTCCATTTCATTCTTGCGTGTAATTTTTAAATTCACTTTCAGACTTGTCTGTTAAAACGTGTTTCTCATTCATAACATCAAAACAGGCTTTCTATACAGGGAGACACTCTTAGAATTAACTTCTGAGTCCATTGTTCAAAAATATCCTTCAATATATCTGAAGTTAAAATATTTTGCTTCATTCTGTATACATATATATTTCCTCCAGTGAGAAGCCCCTGACCATCACTGCTATGCACTTTGCCCACTGACTCAGTCACCCACTTGCTTGCCCATCCGCCCAGCTCTCCCTCTGGCCACCCAGGGTGAGTTGGCTGTGTGGAGTTGTCCTGTAATGACTTTGTCGGCAGTGAGTTGGAAGAGACAACTTGGCAGTGGAGAGTTGGCTGCACTGAGCTGGCCATGTGAGTTTTTTTTTTTAATCCCATTTATATCCCACCCTTCCCCGAAGACTCAGGGCGGCTTACAATCTAAGCACAATCAATGTGCTTAGCAATAGCCTTCATTCTATGTATATGCCTACTTATTAGGGCTTTCGCCCCCCCCAAGCGGCATTATTACAAAGTCAGCTTATTGCCCCCAACAATCTGGGTCCTCATTTTACCTACCTCGGAAGGATGGAAGGCTGAGTCAACCTTGAGCCTGGTGGGATGCGAACCTGCACTAAATGCAGGCAGCTGGTGTTACTTAAGGAGGCATTAGCCCACTGCTTCAGCAAGGTCCTAGACCCCAATAAAGTGATAGCTTCAGTTCTTGGTAAAGAAAGCTTTCCATATTAATAAGAACAGTTTCTCTGGGAGTGCATAATTAGTGGTTAGTCCTCAGATAATGTCTCTGAAGTATTGGTAGATAGTCTTCTTGATTCTTCTGGTGGGAGAGACTATTTTTGAAATCCAAACAGCTTGGCCAATACCAAAAATGAAATAATCATGTAAGGTCCAGTGCTTTTTTTTGTCATCGAATGCACTGGAACGGCGTTCGGACACCTTTTTTCGACGGAGTTTGTGGGACTGAAAACAAAAAAAGTCCAATCAGACCTTCCAACTTCTCGTGAAAAAAAAAAAGAATCTCGCAAGGAGTTGGAAGGCCTGACTGAACTTTTTTCAGTCCCACAAACTCCATTTCCCTGCAGCAGAAGAGAAACATGCCAGAGCTGGAAAGCAGGTTAGCGAAGAAATGCTTTCGGGAAGAGGGAGGAGCTGCGCCGGGAGGAGAAGCGGCAGGAAACGGGGCTGCCGTTTCCAGAAGGGAGATGTGGGGCAACGCAGGGCAGCGAGGATAAGGGCTGTTCTCTGCTCTGCATCCCTGCACAGAGCCTCTGCCTTCTCCGTTCTCGGAGGGAGGCGGTGGGGGAGGCTTGTGCTGTCCGGTCACGGCACAAGCCAGGGGAGAGTTAGCAGAGGACAAGGAGGTGGCGACTGCACCTGGGCAGGTGATCTGCGGGGTGAAGCTTAAAGAAAGCCCCTCCAGCGGCCTACAGCGGCAGCAGAGCCGTTCACCGTCACTCCCCCCTCCCCGGCTCCGAAAGGGCGGATGGGAACCAGGCCTACCCCACCCATCCCATCCAGCTTAGCATGGCAGTCCGGCTTGGGAGGGGAGTGAAAGGTTGCCGATCAAGGAATGGCCGGGGGTTGGGGGGTGGGGCTGAGTTCAGCCACCTTTTTTCTTATCAAGAAAGCACTAGTAAGGTCAATTCGATCTAATGGCAGAGGGGATCTTTTGAGATCAAAAACAAGAACAGGTCAAGTGAGGTCCTCTGTATGCTTTAGATTAGTCAACATGGCCAATAGCTTAAAAAAAGATATTCCTAAGCCCCCTGAATGTTCATTATTATTCTCATAGTGACTCTTTCCCTCTTGCTTATGAAAGCAAGACAATATTTGGATGCATTAATTGCAATCAATTTTCTATTCCTTGCAAAATCCTGGCTTTGAGCATCTCAACTTTATTCCCTTGTGTATATGTAACTAGGGATGCGGTGGCTCAGTGGGTTAGGACGCTGAGCTTGTCTATCGGAAGGTCGGCAGTTTGGCGGGTCGAATCCCGAGTGCCGCGTAACAGAGTGAGCGCCTGTTACTCGTCCCAGCTTCTGCCAACCTAGCAGTTCGAAAGCACGTAAAAATGTAAGTAGAAAAATAGGGACCACTATGGTGGGAAGGTAACAGCGTTCCGTGCGCCTTTGGTGTCTAGTCATGCCGGCCACATGACCACGGAGATGTCCTCGGACAAGTGCTGGCTCTTCGGCTTTGAAACGGAGATGAGCACCGGCCCCTAGAGTCGGAAACGACTAGCACGCATGTGCGGGGGAAACTTTACCTTTTTTTATATGTAACTAACAGTAAATATACAGTCTCCAGTATCTCCAGGCCTCATTGATGCCACCAGTTGCAGTGTGTCATTGCTAGTGCCAAACAGCTGGTCATCAGGCCAGGTATTCCTTTGCAGTCTACAATAATTTTAAATTTATCAATGGGACTCTGTATGTATGTATGTATGTATGTATGTATGTATGTATGTATTTAATTTATTTATTTATTTATTTGTCATATTTCTTAACTACCCATCTCTACAAGTTGAGCAAGCCTGGCATAGGCCATGGGTTACATGAATCCACATAGGTTAATATTGAAGAAGAACAGTGCTAGAGATTGGGTTCACACAACACACTAGTCAAAAAATACTAGTATGACTCAGTATGTTGGATAAACACAGTGCTAATTGATATGTAAATAGACATTCCAGACATACTGTAAGCAGGAGTTACTTCTTTATTCCTGAATCCTGAATATTTGGCAACAGTGTGCAGCTATGTTGAGAAGCCTGTGCATAGGCTTTTAGCAATAAATCAGTTTAATTGAACCTTCACATCTGGGTCTGATCTCTCACACCTGACAACTTGGGGAGGTGAAAGTTTGCAAGATGGGGAGTGTGACTGCATAGTGCAGACCAAAATGGGCAGGATGTGTTTCTCCAAAAATAAGACCAGGTCTTATATTAATTTTTGCTCCAAAAGACACATTAGGGCTTATTTTCTGGTTAAGCCTTATTTTGGGGGAAATACATTACTAAATGCATCTGTCTGGCTAACAATCTTAACTGGGGCTTATTTTGGGGGTGGGGCTTCTATTTTGGGGAAAACATGGTATGTCTGTTAGCTTGTTGATTTGACCCCACCTCCTCTTTCAGATATTGCTGGTTCCATAGAAAATATTCCATGGCATTGGTTAAAAGGAAATCATATGGCTGTATAAATAATTCATTTGGACTGAATTCTATGTATGTTGTATATACAGGTACTCATCATCTCTGTGATGAACCTTTCAAGAAAGTCTGCACTTACCTGTACAGTAATTCAGTTTGTACGGAACAAGGTGACTGGCGTTTAACAGTGTGATATAAATTAATTCACATACAGACTGAAAATAAGCATTGACTCTCCCCCAGAGAGCTCAGTTTTTAACTGCAAGAAGGTACATTACTTCTTTGCCTCCTTTTTTGTATTCCAACTTAGTCTAATTCCAATACATATCTCCTTCCACCTTCTTCATCTTGCTATTTGGAAAGATAGCTTGCTATTTTCTTCAATTTCTGGCTGTCAGGTGTTTTTTTTTTACCAAAATGCAGTAGCTCTGTGATCTGCTTTTATTCAGCTCCCAATAGTTGTTATCTGTGGTCCCGCAGCAAAAGGAAGGTTCTCAGTTGTAGATTCTGTAGTTGTTTGAAAACAACTCCAGGCTTCTGTAATTCCATGAGGTCTATTATGTTCATGAGCAGAGCTGATTTATTTTGGGTTCAGCTATGAGGATTTTGAAAAGATGGTAAAATTCATCTTTTTTAAAAAAAAAAATGCTGCGGCTCTGTGGAGCCTGTGGGTAGTCACCTACATTTCCTGATTTAGGAGGTATTTCGAGAAGAAGTGTAGTTTGAGAGTTTTTTGGCTCTCCCTCATAACAGCCACTTGGGGTTAGGAGGCAGGCAGGGGGTTGCATATAAATGCCAAATGAATGCAACGAAGCTATGGTTCGATGCAAGCTTTTTTAAAAAAATACTTTACTGTGGAAGTAGGCTGAGTGAGTGTTTGCTATTTCAAAACCTATCACTGCTCAGAGCAAGACCCTAATTAAACTTTTTTGATGTTTGTTGTCCATATTTTGAGGTCAATAGAAGTGAAACTATTATAGCCCATCTGTTTCTCAACCTGAGCAATTTCTAGATGTGTAGATTCTAAGTCCCAGAATTCTCAGTAGTGGCTAGGCTGGCTGGGGAATTCTGGGAGTGGAAGTCCACACAGGCAACCGAAAGTTGCCAAGATTGAGAAATACTAATTGAACTCCTTTTGAGGGTTTTGAGAATGGAAACAGTGGAAGTAACCTGAGCCACGAAGTAGCCAACCACATTGTACAAACCCAGATAATTTATGGTTCAACATGGCACGTACAATCAGAAAATTAGGTTAACAGAAAACAGAGGTATGTCAGACAAACTCAGCCATCACCAACCTCACCCTCACATGCAGAAATCTTTTCTTCTCAGGGATTTCAGAGGAAACTCTTGAGAGTTTGTTAACTACAGATGCATATACATGTTTATTTTTGGAGCTGGTTAGTTATTTTGAAATTCCGCTGAAATCATTTTCCTTGATTTAGGTTCTCAAATCAGTCAAGTTCTTCCTCCTTTTTTAAAAATTCAGATAGTCCAGCTCTGGGCTGCTTGAAAATTAGCTAGTGCTATTTTGAAGTGAGAATAAGAATACCTTGTGTGAAAATGTTCCATCAAAGTATTCTATAGTTCCATCACCCATTAGAACGAATAACGTTGGTGAGGTTTCTATAATCTAGCTGTGTGGGCTGGGTAAAGATTAGTTCACCCAAGGAAAAAATTCTGCCCATACCCGGAGGCATTTTTTTTAAAACAAATGATGTCAACTTAGTCTGCTTTTAAGGTCCCCTGACTAAGTACAACAAAGAGAATGTAGTCAAGTCAGTGACTGCCATAAGATCAGTTGATGCAATTCAGACTGAAGACTTGTACGTAATTCTGCTGCATGACAGTTCTAGAATCCAGCCAAGGATTCCTGAGACTTGAAGGAGAGCTGTCGCTGTGCAGTTGTCCTGGCAGTTGGTCCAGTTCTTCAGCTGAAGTATTCAAGGATATTGAAGGAGGCTGTCATTTCCTTGCAAGATCCCAACACCGGGAGAAATGGAGGAGAGGAAAAGGCAGTCCGTGGGAATTAGGGTGTGGTTATTTCTGCTCAGGGCAGTAACCCCATAAATTCTGTTTTAGCACTTACTTTTATGAATAGACTAGAATTCAAAGATCACCTCTGGTTTGGGGACAGAAAATCAAGAGAGGTTATTCTTATTAAAGCACACACAAACAATTCTGGTATGTTGTGGTTTTCCTTTTCTTTGTAAGAGCTTATATAAAAATGAACTCCACCCTTAAGCAAATTGAGGCCACTGCCTCAATCTGAAGTGTCACTAAAGCTCTGGCAACTAATCCTCCCTCTACTGACTGACTTTCTTGTGCCAGCAGGGCACAGTTCAAAAAGACTGGTCAATCTTTCTGCGTATTTTCTGTCCTAGGGTCAAACTATCCCCTCCCTCCATTTAATTGACTGTATCAGGGTGCTCACGTGACTCAGTTCTTCCCCCGCTAACTTTATTTAGAAATTGTCATTCTAAATTGTCATTCAGCAGGAATGAACTGCCACAGAAAGTGAGATCTGTTTGCAAGATTTTATGTTGCACATGTATATAATTTGCCTTGACTGGGCGCTGTGCAGCTGGACTGGGCGCTGGCCTCAATTTACTACTTTTCACAAGCTGACTTAAAGGAGTCCCTTACTATTATTTCATCTCATGGAACTGATGCTGTGACATCTCCATTAATTTTATCTGTGGCCAGTACTGGTTGGGGATGCCAAGGCCTATTTGGAAGGCATCAGTTTAAAAGTGCTACAAATTCTCTTCTGGAATTCATTTTAGAACAGTGAATCATCACTTCAATGAATTTAGTTCCAGTACAGAGCTGACAAATAGTGACTTCAAATTCAAAGTCTCTTACAAAGTTGTTGATTTAAGGACAAAAGAAATATGTGAACCTTAACATGTTGTAACATGACTTTCTCTTTCCTGCTTGGCAATATATTTGAATTTTGCATCATATTAAGCACTTGCTGAAATCTCAGTTAACTGGTAATTATTTCTAAAACTATAATTTTAGTTTTCAATTCTTTGAATAATACATTGGGGAGAATGCAGCTTAGGCAGTGGTGGGATTCAGCCAATTCACACCAGTTCAGCAGAACCGGTAGCTAATTTTTTGTTGCCCAGGCCCAGAATGGACTTCCGGAAGCAGCATCCACACAGGGAACTGGTTGTTCACATATTTGAATCCCACCACTGAGCTTAGGTCTTATTTGTTACAATTTCCAACCACCAAATACTGCAGTCTGAAAAATAGATGTTTTCCAGCTTCTGAAAACATTTAACATGGGTTACCTTCATATGGTTTATTTTATTATAATTGCCAACTCAGGTGGTATGATTGGTAAGCCAGAGTTTATTACTTAGCATGTGGCATGAAGCCAACCAGTTGTGACTTAATTATTAAACCATAATTCAAATCATGACATGGTATATATGAGCACAGTGCTCAAGTAAGCAAAAGTTCAATTTAATCATTGTAAGCTTGTAATTAGGTTTTTAAAAACCAAAACTTGTGACTCTTGTTTACGAGTAAATCAGACATGTCAAACTCGCGACGTCACGTGACGTCGTGCAACGTATTGGGACTGTTTTGCCATTGCCGGCAATGGGGTGGGCGCGGCTTCTGGATGACGCATCTGACAAGCGGGCCTGCAGTTTGACACCCCTGGAGTAGATGAACAAACAATACAGAGTTGTAAGAAGACATCTATAGAGAGACTGTGCTAGTCAGAAAAAAAGAGAAACCTAGAAATAAAAAAAAAATATCAACAAAGAACTGCATTTGATGCACCTGTTGACAAAGAACTAGTATATTACTATGTTAGCATATTGAACTACCATCACAAGTCTCTGCTGAGCTGGAAAACTCCCTGCCTACCTTTGAGGCAATGTACTTATCCAGGCAAACTACTAGGTTAGGTTAAGATGGGCAAATGCAGGCTTTGGGAAAGATGAAATATGAAAGACAACTACGTGCATCATAAGAAAGAAGAGAAGCAAGAAGACAGTGATTCTACTAATAGTGATAGCAAAAGTGCTATACATTGAATAAAAGAGATTTCAGTTCCAACACTTACTACCAAGGAGAGGGGGATGGAGTGAATCAAGATAACTGTGTCCACATATGTGTCCAGAAATGAAACATTTTCATTTAAACATGCACATTTTTTAAAATCAAGAGTGAGAAAAAATATATCCATTTCACATGCTTTATTTATTCTTTGGCTGGAAAAATGTTGTCTTGCAATGTGCCTTTAATTTATGTGCCTCTTCATACACCAGTTTACTTATATTTTTTCTTCCTTTCAAAGAGCTTGGGATGCCTTGTCTATTCTTTAAAAGGTAAAGGTAAAGGTTCCCCCGCACATGCGTGCTAGTCGTTTCCGACTCTAGGGGCCGGTGCTCATCTCCGTTTCATAGCCGAAGAGCCAGCGCTTGTTCGAGGACGTCTCCGTGGTCATGTGGCCAGCATGACTAGACGCCAAAGGCGCACGGAACGCTGTTACCTTCCCACCGTAGTGGTCCCTATTTTTCTACTTGCATTTTTACGTGCTTTCGAACTGCTAGGTGGGCAGAAGCTGGGACGAGTAACAGGCGCTCACTCTGCTACACGGCACTCGGGATTCGACCCGCCAAACTGCCGACCTTCCGACTGACAAGTTCAGCGTCCTAACCCACTGAGCCACCGCGTCCCACGTCTATTCTTTACTACCATAATATTCTCCTAATGTGAACTAGTTTACTCTTCAGTGTGGTGAGGGGCACAAAGACCCATACAGTGCTTACTCTGTGTTTACTCTGAGATTGGTGAGACTAAGTCTTATTTGAATTTAGGATTGGGACCTAATGAGCGTCCCAAAGGAGTGAGAATTTGAGTCCACATCTTCTGAATCCTGGTAGATATTTGTGCCCCAGTTTATTCAGAGCAACAAAGGATTTCTTTAGAAGAGGGTTGTCATTTTTATCAAGGGCATCTTCTTATTTCTTTAGCACAAAATGCTACCATTCTATTTTTCTACAACTTATAAATCTCAGTGATAGTGTTAGTGGTCCAGCATTTGGCTGTCAGGCTGCAATACGACTAGAGATGCCTATTTTAAAAAGCTTATGTCCCAGGAAAAATCAGGACTACAGCATTATTTTGTATTTGTTGGGTGGTACCGTAGCTCAAGTAACTCATTCATAAAGTGTAATAGCTAACATGCAGCTTAAAGGGTTTATATTGAATGAAATTCAGTTTAAGACCTCCTCACACATATTTAGAAACTAGAAAAAATCAGCATAATTAAAAACACTGAGGGTAGTAATTTGGCAGTTTTCCCCCTCCCCCTCCCCATTGTGCAGCTGGCTGGATATTATAGATATTTATTCTTTTAACCTCCTGTGAATGGTAAGACATTCTTGGAACAACTTTTTTTTATATAAAAGCAGAGCTTGTGGGAATTCCAAGTAAGGACTTCTGGTGTCTTTAAAGCACAGCTGGGATCACATAAACACTCATTCATATGTCCCAGATTATAATTTGCACTGATTCAATTCAAATACCCTGTAAAGACACACCCTCCCACCCTATTTTGACATACTGTGTCATGCACAAGTATAACCTACATTCCTTTACAAATATACAGTGATGCATACAAGAGTAAGCAGATACCCCAGCCTACTGGTTGCCAAGGGTTCTGCATTTCATATTTTTGGAAAGACTGAGAACTACATAGTGGGCGGGACCATAATCACACATGGAGATTGGGCTGGGGGGGCTTTGAGGGTGCTATTTTGTGTTTTAATAGTGACATGAATGCTTACACCACAGTTTTTAGGTTTCTAACTCAAAACAGCAGAAAACCATGCTCTCACTTGACAAAAGCCCTGGTTGGAAGCTCCAGGGGCTGAGGAAAAAAATTGGTTCAGTACGGCAAGCAGCCTTGTGGCTACAACTTCTCTGTTCTTGTCTTAGACACAGCTGAACAACATCAAATCTCCATTATTAAGAGCATATCGTCCACTAAGGGCCATAAAAATTGCAAGCATGCAGCCTTTGAACTGTGCCAGAATGTTTAATCCCCACCTAGAAGATGGGTTGTGCAGCAACAATAACTATCAGTTTTCCCAGGCTATTAAGAAAAAACAAGTAGGCTGTGCAAAATAAAATAAAATACAAATCTTGTGACAATCATCCTTTTTTTTGCATATAGAAAAAGTCAGCATTCAGCTCTGTAATCATGGTTCCCAAGTTTCATCCATCACCATTTGGATCACTTAATGCTTCAGCCCATCGCATTTCAGTTGACTTTGTGCCACTTCACCTTGGCTTTTGGCTGCACCCTGTCGTAGGCAGACAAAAAGCTGCTCCACAGAGCAAGCTGTTCACACAGCTGCAAGACAGGAGGATACAGCTGCCAACTTGCTTGTCAGACTAGGCTGAGTAATGCTTAATGGAGGGAGGTAAGTACTGGATTGCCATAATGCTAAAATAAAAATTAGTAGAAAAGGCCCTACCTTCAGTATCATTTATTGCAGATTTATCTAATTCCTAACAAATTTAAATCAGCATTTTTTTCAGTAGGGGTATATTAAAGTGGTTTAAAAGAGTGTTTTTGATCGGAGCTGTTGAAATCCACATGATTATGAGATAGCCAAAAATAAATGAACACTTAGCTGTCATCAAGAAGTCTAGATTTTTGTAGCCCAGATCTGGTGGTCCAACTTCGTCTTTTGTCTCTCCCTCCCCACAATTTGTCTCATCAAATATATACTATACTATATTATTTCAATACTTTGGGTATTGCATCAATCATTCATCCCACCATATTGTTTAGGTGACCCAGAGAACAACATTTAAAGGAAAAAGATGCTCAGATTGGAATTACATATCACTCTCTGGTATAATGTGGTTTATTTGGCTTGCTCTGATGCTTGATTCCAGGTTGAACACTGTTGTTTTGTCAAGCATGTTTGATGGCTTCATTTATTATAACTTAGTGAGAAAGCAATGGTTAAAGCACACTGCGGCGGATGGAAGTGAGACATATGCTCTTCATTTTTTCGCATAGACAGCAGAGCAGTGGATATTGTATAGTATTGTTGCCTATATAACCCCTGGAGGAATGGACGCAATGTACAGGAAGTGTCCAAAAAGAATAGAAATAGAGTAGATCTGAATTTATTGGTAAATCTCTTGATTGATCACTGCTCTTCAGTTGTTCCTGAGTGGCCTACAAGGTGGAGGGGAAGCTTCCTCTCTCCTTAATTTATATTGTTGAAATGACAAAAGATGAACATAATCAATTGAAAACATTTTATGTACAGAAGGACAGGGAGCTCCATACTGTTCTGGGTCTCCAGGTTTGGACTTGGAATACTTTAATTCCAGATATATGACCTTTGCACAAAGCAACAGGTAATCAGCCTTAAGGATTCCTGTTAAACAAAAGCATCAAGTCATACTTAGAAGCCTCTTCCATAGAAGAGTGATGAAATGTCTACAAATACTTAAAGTTTGTTATTTTCAGTGAAATAGAGGAAAAGCCACTGCCATTTTACTAGAACTTTGCAACTTGAAGTGCATTTGAACTGGTTAGAACAGGCTGATCAGAGGTAAAGTTTCTTGAAAAAGACTGGTACTCAAAGCATGTAATGGCTTTTCTTTATGTTAGAGCTGAAGTACAGTATACACAACAGAAAGGGGCAGTGGTGGGATTCAAATATGTGAACAACCAGTTCTCTGTGTGGACGCTGCTTCCAGAAGTCCATTCTGGGCCTGGGCAACAAAAAATTAGCTACCGGTTCTGCCGAAGTGGTGTGAGCTGGCTGAATCAGGCCATTGGAAAGGGGCCCAGGTCAGAAAAACATGTGTCAAAGCATACTCTGATTTTGGCTTAGTTTGGCATTTGAATTAAACATGCTAATTTCAAGACACCACGTAATGAAGGATTTCCCAGGCACAGTAGATCTACCCTTAAGTCCTTGTGAGACCATGGTGGTTGGATTTTGTTATTTTTCACAAAATGTTTCTTTCCACTCTGTGTCACTGCCTGCAGTCAAGTCTTCATCCCACTCCAACCCTTTCCATTTTTTCCTCCATAACTTCTGATTAGTTTGTACTGCTATACTTAAAAGACATTGAAAAGCAAACTGTAAGTTAGTGGAATTATTAGCATTTTAATATGTCATTATCAGTAAACACTACTTTAAATTGTAAAGGTTTCTAGAGTGTATTTAGAACTTGTTTTTTTTAAAAAAGAAATCTAAAAACAGTCCAATTTTTCAGCTAGTTTCATATCATTAAGACACTTTTTTTCTAAATGCAATTCTCTTTAGTGAAGCCTGTCAATAGTAAGTTAAGAAAAAGAATAGGGAACTATTAATTAGCTCATTTACAAACAAGAAACATTTTGACTTCATTTTACAGAACTCCATTTTAGTTTAAAGAGTTGAGAGACACATGTGCTTTGCTGGAGTTGTAACAAAATAGCTGGTTTAGTCTGATCACTTATATATGCCCCTAAGTAAACATCAAATTTGAGAATTTGACATTTTATTTTGATAAAACATTTCTTTCACTTGGCGCATCCCCAGAATCTGGGGCTATACACTTGCAAAGATGCTACCTTTTTAATGTAGCTTTTATTATATTCTTTTCTCCAAAAGAAATGTGAGATAGCATATTGGTCTGTATGCTTCTTTTCAATATATCTGCAGTCAGACACAATCAGGCTTTGCATTTCACACTTTATTAATCTGTTAATTTCTTCTTGGTTTCTTTTTCTTTTAACAATTTGTGCTATTTTTAAGGGCATAATTCATCGAGACACCCAGCTTACAACACAAAGTATTGATCAAAAGGTAACTGGCAACCCTTCTTGATTCTATGCTGGAGGAGAATCCCAAACAGCCTTCAGAATTCTGCTTCACCAACTTCTAACTTTTCAGCTTCCCTCAGCATTTCTGTTGCACTATAGCAGGGGTAGGCAACCTGGGCTCTTTTATGACTCCTGGACTTCAACTCCTAGAATTCCTGAGCCAGCATGTCTCAGCTTGGAAACCTCTCTTCCCCCTCAGCGTGGCTGGCTCAGGAATTCTGGGAGTTGAAGTCCACGAGTCATAAAAGAGCCAAGGTTGCCTACCCCTGCACTATAGTCTATTGAACACAGATGGTAGTTTGGAGGAAAACATATTTTCCCCCAAAACGGGGTTTTTTGCTCATTCAGGTTACAATAGACAGAACCATTGCTCATACTTACAGTACGTTACTTTCCTCATCCTGTCACAATTAATAGCAGCAATAATAGATAGCAAATTTTTATTTGTGGCATTTACATATTATTTTTCATCAATGCCCATCAAAAGCAGAAGATATTCCAGTGAAATCTAAAAATAGTACAAGAGTAGCAGAGTGGAAAACTCATTTCCAGTGTTTAAAATGCAACTTCCTTCCAAAAAGTAAAATCGACATTTAACACATCCTCCATTCATAGTTTTCCAAGTGCTTTACAAATACCATCACAGTAAGCCCTAAAAGCATCTTATGAGTCAGCATAACTTATTATCTCCAAAGTAGTATTTTGGATCAGTTTCCATTATATCTTGTACTGATCAAGTACTTCTCAGAGTAAGGTATATGAACCTGGTAAATGCTTGGAAAACCATGCTGATAGGGAAGCAGCCACTGATGTTGTCCAGAACATCCAGCTATCCCAATGCTTTGCTCTGAAAGTCAAGATATTATATTGTGTATGATATATGTTATATTGTGCCTGATGCTCCAGACAGAGGTATTTGCACTAATGCATCACTCTTGGAGTGATTTGTCTCTCTGGAACACCCAGGGACATCAATACCAGACTCAAGGAAGCTTCAGAGTAATGTATTAAGATGGGCTATGTGACTATTGAAACAAAAAATGGCATGCGGAGCCTTTCCTGGGCTGACTCTGACTAATTTGCTGAGATAGAAATTTCATGTTGCCTCATGAGAGAACTGGCTCTGCAGTTAACAGGGATTTCTTTGGCTAAGTTTGTGACTGGATGTCAGGTGCATAATATCAAATACTCACTCTGAGTTCCTTTACCTGCCATAGATACACTGTTCTCAGATCTTTGCTTGTGATTTCACATCATTGTCTAGGTCAGTGTTTTTCAACCACTGTTCCGCGGCACACTAGTGTGCCGCGAGATGTTGCCTGGTGTGCCGTGGGAAAAATTGAAAAGTAATTATAAAATACTTTCTTTGTGTTTATTTGATTCCTATTCAAGATAATTACTTTATATACAGTCAATATAGGCACAGAGTTAAATTTTTTAACATTTTCTAATGGTGGAGTGCCTCGTGATTTTTTTCATGAAACAAGTGTGCCTTTGCCCAAAAAAGGTTGAAAAACACTGGTCTAGGTTGGACAGATGAGTGGATTTATTTTTGGCTCAGCTGCAATGCATGAAGAACCACTTTGAAGGTAGTTCACAATTAAAAAGCAATAAAAGATGCTCTGCTGGATGGACTCCTGGTCCAGTTAGTCCAGCAATCTGTTCTCTCAATGCCTTAATTATCTTGGCGAATTTCAGCTTGATTTCCATTTTGTTTGTATTGGAGTCACACTGCAACCATATATTTCTCTTGGACTTCTTTGTGGCTTTCAATATTTTCTGAGGTAAAAAAATGGAGGCAAAAGCTTTCTGGAAGCTTTCAAACTACTTACATGAAAGTCACAAGTGAAAAAATGGCTTATAGCACATGTGCAAGCTACGTCTCATCCCCGACAGGTATAAAGATAATTTTTGTTCATGATCAAATGAATTTATGTGAAGCTTCCTATTCAAACCTTCCATTTCAAATGAGAGGAATGTGATGGGAATAGATTGGACAGGGATACAGCAGGCAGATCTCAAATATATCCAGTGCATGCATGCTTTCTTTTCACTGTCACCTGTATATGAAAAATCTTAATGCCTGCAATCATACAGTCATTTTGCTTCCATCTGGAAGGCCAATTCTAGAAGCTGTCGGTTTGATTTTTCTTCTCCTCTCCGAAAAATGCTGAACACAGACACCTGTATGGAAGATGAAGATGACACACAACCACACAGTCTGACACATACTGTGCTGCCACAAGCTGTTTAGAAGTAGGATGCAAAAAGTGTGAGAAATAATACCTCATTGGGTCGGTACCTCTTTAAAAAGCTAAAAACAAGCACTCCCCATTGCACTGAATCTCACACGTAAGCGAGATAGACAGGAAAGAAAGTGAGTCATTCTGATGCTGAGTAATAAAGCTATTATGGCTCTTTGGCCAAGGCATACTTCATTAACTGTAGGTCTTCTTCTCCTTCTCACTGAAAATTTTGCTGCCTGGGAACCAAAATGTATGCTGAAATCTTTGGTGAAACGATTCTCAAATAATTAAAAAGATGATTGAATAAAGCATGTTCAGTCTGACATTTGATTGTCATGTTGCTTTTCCTCTCAGCAGCTTGGTAGCTACTCCATATTATTAAGCTTCATTCAGAAGGACATTTAGGAACCAAATATAGCATGACAGCAAAAAAGGCAAGTCTAAACTCTGTACTTGTTAAATAATTAGTTTTCTGAATGCTGAATACCACTCTATCAACCTAGATTTCAGATCAGCCTGTGAAATGTAGATTTGATCTACTGTTTCACTTCTGAGAAATGCTGTGATAAGATGATCAGCATTTTTATTAACAAGTTGTGTTAATGCTGAAATGATTAGGAAACTACAATCAAAGTCATAAAATAGCCAGTTTGATGTGGAAAATCAAAAATCATGTCCTACTGCAGTCACTTCATTCACTGAGTGTTTTTGACCAAAATGATGTGAAATAACAATTTGCAGTAATGTTCTTTCTCCTCACCCCAACCAGCACGATTAATGTATTTGGAGGGCACCATTTTAGCATTGTGAAATGCCAATGTTAGGGCCAAAAACTTCTTGCTGTTCTACTGCAGATCATTAATATTATTTATCTACCAGTAAATCTAAATCTGGTGAATCCTGTTTAGTTAGTTGGTTAGCTAGCTAGCTAGCTAGTTAGTTGGCGAGATCAATGTTACAACCCTCAGAATGAAACAACACACTAAGCCACAATGTTGTTTGTGAACCCAGCTACTCAGCCTTTATGTATTTAGCAATTGCAAGAAGCTTTCACAATTACTGCAACTTCTGGAAGTTAATAGGCATGAATAATTATTTCTACCTAATTAGCTTAATTTGCTTAAAAACCACAATCTCCATATTATTAGTACCTTTGAAAAAAACAACCCTGACATTCCCATTGCAGGTTCTCTAGCCTTTGTGCAAAGGATAAAAATCATGTAGGGAAGATTCTGATTTATGTGGCTGATTGAGGATGAGTAACATGTAGCAACTGCAAGGTAAGCAATGCTCTTTAGCTGAGTACTTAATAAAGAAAGAGAGAAGACTAGGCCATTTCATCCCATGCAGATCAAAGGCAGAACAATGCTCTTCAAAGGCAGGTAGGCAGGAGCTGCTTTATACATGGGATTATGCATGCTCCTAAACATATGGAGAAAGGGGGAGCTGTTTAGAGTGGTTATTTAAATAGCTTAAAATAATTCAGATGTGAAACCATCTGGGCCTGGAGGTTTCTGCTAGATTCTACAATGTTGCAAATAAGGTTAATGGTCTGTGTGATGACTCAGCTTTCAGCTCAGGAGGTAGACAGTGTTCAAAACTGAATGACAGAGAGGGGGCAAAAATCAGAATCTCGGGTTTTTGAGGTTTGGATTGCTTATATATATTGAGGGGAATAACCCTTTCCTAGTTCCGGAGATGAGCACCGGCCCCTAGAGTTGGAAACGACTAGCACACATGTGCGGGGGAATCTTTACCTTTTTTTCTTTTTAGTTCCATTATATTGGAAGAAGCTGCTGGGTTAACATTTTGCCTAAATTCTGAGCACCAAGAGTTTTCCAGTCATTATTTTGTGGCAGTGAGTCAGTTTTGGGCTCCTTGTGACTGTCTGCAGGGCTAGTCCCTCCAGCTCTCCTGGAAGCATTTTCAGAAGAGCTTTGCCATTGCTTAGTCTTCCTAGGGTCGAGAGAAAATGAGTGGGCCAAGGTCACCCAGATTTGTACCTAAACTGACAGTCTAGAACTCACAGTCTCCTGATTTCTAGCATGAGGCCTTAATACTACACCAAACTGGCTCTTTTCAGATCTAACCTCCTCAAAAAAAAAGGGTATGTTCACACAGTCTAAGTAATAATTTAACTATAATGTAATCAGTTATAATTTATTGACTAAGCCACTGCTGATTTCATCTACATACCAACTAAGTTATCAGCCATTCATTTGTGAACCCCAATATTTTCTCCCCTAATACTTTCAACTTAGCAACTTATTAAATTAAAACCAAACAAATTACGTTATTGGGTTAATGCAATATGCAAATTTGGCCACTTTCTTAAAAGACCAGAAGTATGGAAGTAAAAGCTAATCTGCTTGTAAAACAATAAAGCAATTCATGAATATAATGCAGTTCAGAATATTAATTGGATTGTACTTGATCCTGTGTTAATATAATCGCATGAATTTGTTTGCTGGAGATGCACGGGAACAGTGTAGTAATGTGACCACTGAGTAGAAACCTGTAAAAGAAAAAGATAATGAGGAAAACACAAGCAAACTCTCTCTCTCTCTCTCTCTCTCTCTCTCTCTCTCTCTCTCTCTCTCTCTATATATATATATATATATATATATATATATATATATATATATATATATATATATATATATATGCTATTATTTACAATTAAGTTATTGTTGAGGAAAATGAGAAGAGGGATCTCTATAAACACTACTTTGAGCCCCCATAGCAAAGGGGAACTCTAGATCTAACAATCAGAAAGTAAATAAATATCCATGAAAATAATACAAATGTGAAGCTTACAGATAATGGATTCTTAACAAATATTTTTAATAAGTTGAAATTTGATAATATGATTCAGTCTGATGTTGAAAGCAGTTCCTGAACAAGAAGTTGCCCCAAAGTGATAAAAGGTAGCACTGATGTTACCCAGTTGGGTAATAAAACTTCTGCCCAAAAAACAATCAAGTTCAGAGAGCTTCAAAGCCCCACAGGTAGAACTGTATTTACTGTAGCCTTGGTTACCAGGTGGGAGAAGAGCTACCAGGTGGTTTACAGTAAGTTAGGAAGGCCCTTGAACTCCACTGGGTCCCCATTAAACCCAAACTGAACAATCCACATCTAACACACAGGTGGGCAACCTGCAGCCCTCAAACTTCTTTTTTGTGGCCTGAAACCTCCTGTGTGTGCTAAAAAGCAGTGGTGTGTTTTTGTGTCTTTCTGAAGCAGGAAATACATTAAAACTAGAAGGCAAGCTTTAAAAGAATCTTAATAAGCTTTGAAAACATTGCTCATTTATATTGTCATCTGGTCTTTGTCACTTCCCAAAATCTTATGCGTGGCCCTCAGCTATATCGTCCACCCATCTTGTTTAGGTGGTATGAAGCATATAAATGTGTACATACGCATACTGTATTGTAAATGATACTGCTTGGAATTTACCAGGAGTGGTCTGAATGTAGGGGGGCAAGTACGGATTAGAAAGCCATTCTGAGATCTAAAAAGTCCTTCAGTTCAGAATCCTTAACTCTGGACAGACAGACAGATGGCACCAAGCTTTGACTGGTGAATCTCAAAGTACTATTAGTAGATCCCACCAATCTGAAACCTGCCTATCTGTATTCTGTCTCTTCTCAGTCCTCTGGTGAAATTCCTGCTTGAGTCATCCATGATTTAAGTCATCTCAGGAAGACTGGGGTGGGGGAGGGAAAGAGATCAGAATAATAAGAGAAAATTGTTTCTTGGCTAATTCTTCACAAAAAGAATCAGATTGTCTAGCTCTGAGTCATCCCTATTAATGCCAGGGAGCAGGGAGTCCTGTAGAGAACACTGCAAAGGAGAGATGGAGGGTTATCTTTTCCTCCTCAGCACGACTAGAACTTAAAGTGGAAAACGGGGGTGGGGGTGGATAAAGGAATCACAGCTTGAATGTAAAAAAAAGTAATGGTGCTAGTGAAAACTTTTTTTTTTAAAATCTCTGAGCATTCCAGGCTCTTTAAGGGCTGCATTTCTCTTATGTTGCATGTCAGAATTTGAGTAAAGAAAAAGAAGGTAATGTAGTTGCATGCTATCTATCTTGCAGATGTCTAATTTTCCCTCTGCATCTCCACATACCACTACTGCATGGTCATCTATATGTGGATAGGAGGCCAAATGGCCTGGTATGTTGAATGGCTATTCACCTTTGCCAGGCCGGGGGAGGGGGGAGAGGAAGGGTGGAATCCCTTAATTACATCATATTTTTTTTTTCAACAGAAATCCTCCCCTGTCCTCCCATTGCACCAGACTCCAAGCCAGGAGGCTGTCAGTCTCAACTCTCAGAAATTTTTCCTCTTCTTCAGGAATAGGTAATAGCACAAACTGTGTGGTTTGTGTACATTACTGCTGATAAGAGAAGCTCATATCGCATATATGCAGAAGGTCATCGGACTGCAAAACACAGAAAGCAGACTATGTGTCTGTCTGTCTGTCTGTATATACAGTAATGTATGTGTGTATGTATGTACATTCTCTCTCTCTCTCTCTCTCTCTCTCTCTCTCTCTCTCTCTCTCTCTCTCTCTCTCTCTCTCTCTCTCTCTCTCTCTCTCTCTCTCTCTCTCCTGTATGTCTGGTCTTGAGTTTGAGAAAGTCACTTGCTCCATGTTTACCCAATACTTCTGTCTGAATCCCATCTTAACCGCTTCAGCCCTTACATTATGCTGCCATTTGCTCAAGAGTAAAACTGCCAGAGTTGCTAATGGCAACTTTTCTGCCAGGAGAAACTTTTTCCCCCCAGATGTAGTGGATCAGAAAAGGATACAGAGGGGGAGCATTAATCAAATGGGTGCTTTTTGTGTTGATATCAGGATAGAAAAACATAACCCTATGTTAAAGTATATAAACAGAGCCATACATTTTACATCCTGCCTAGCTTGCTTGCTTATTTATTTATTTATTTATTTATTTTATTTATTTACAGGTAGTCCTCAATTTACAACCATTCATTTAGTGACCATTTAAAGTTACAATGGCACTTGAAAAGGTGACTTATGACCAGTTTTCACATTTATGACTCTTGCAGTATCCCTGTAGTCATCTGATCAAAATTCATGTGCTTGGCAACTGGCATATATTTATGAAGGTTGCAGTATCCTGGACTCATGTGGTCACCTGTTGTGACCTTCTGGTAAGCAAAGTCAGTGGGGAGCCAACACTTAAGAACAGTGTTGCTAACTTAACATCTGCAGTGAGTCACTTAACAATTGTAGTAAAAAAAGGTCGTAAAATGGGTAAAACTCACTTAACAACTCTCTTGCTTAGTAATGGAAATTTCGGAGTCAGTTGTGGTCATAAGTTGAGAACTATTTGTATATAGGCACTCATCTCACAATACAGTGAAAGCCTACGTGGCAAACAAGAATTAAAGTCAAAACTTTCCATAAACAATCAGAGATAACAAAAGAGACATACTTTTATGCCCAAAGTCCAAAAATTATTCTATTTAGGCTCTTGGCCCAAACTCTTAGGGGAAGCACCAGGTGTTTAACACCTTATGAAAGGCTAAAGAGTCAGGGCTACCCAAATCTCCAGAGGGATGCTGTTCTATAGAGCAAATGCTGCAACAGAGAAGGCACAACTCCTAGGTCCCGCCAAATGACACAGTCTAATAGACTGAAACATGTCCTCCCTACTGGTTTGTGATTGGGTATGCAGAGATAATAGGAGAGAAGCATGTATTTGTATCTATTCATGTCTATTTTGAAATACCAACAGCTTATTCTTCAGCCACGTTTTAGTATGTCTTTAAGGAAAAGAGAATAAGCTCATTTGGGGTTTTAAAACTTTGGAGGCCAAGGTATTGTTGAGCACATGAGTGTAGGAAATAGCAGACAATGTATAGCCTTTAGTATTGCTTAATACTGTTGACCAATGATCAATAGATGAGGAGAATATTACAGATGTGTTTTTCATCATACATGGTGAGCGCTTTGGGGGAATTATTGGTGAGGATAGAGCATTCTTTAATGTAGTCCTAACAGTGCTATAACAATCCCACCGGAATATGCAGCCACAGTTCATTTTCAGAGGAGGAAAATGGGTGGCATCAGCTGGACTGCTGGAGTAATTGATAGATTGATCTTGCTCACAAGTGAATGAAGTGATAATGAGGCTTTCAAAGTCTTCTGCTATTTGCATAATATTGACCCTAAGGAAGTGAGAGAAGGAAGGAAATTCTCAAGCAAAGGCTCTTTGTATCTCTCCTTTCTTTGAGGGATTTTTCTATTAATATGAAGGGATAAAAAGATATGCCTATGTTTTTAATTTCTAACAAAAAAGCTAAATGTTACATTTCAGAAAGTTGTTGTGTATTACTAGATCTCTTCTTTGCAGTTCACCCTCCAGCATTTTTGAGTCCTCATAAAGTTGCCAATGTTTACTAAGATGAATTAGGACAATTTTTATTAGTTTAAATATTTTTAGTTATCAAAATGTTGTTCCATAAAAAAGACAAAGATGTGTGTGTGTGTGTGTGTGTGTGTGTGTGAAAGAGAGAGAGAGAGGGGGGGAAACTTTTATATACTTTTAAAGTATTTAAATACATATTCTTATGGGAAACAATTTCAGATTGTTCAGATGGAGAAAGGAAGGCAGGCTGCCTTTGGGTGGATAGAAGTGAAAAATTATCTCTCTCAAGGGTGGAGAATCCCACCTTAACTCTCTCTGCATCTGTCTACATACTATATTCATCTGTAGTGTCTCTTAGCAAGGTCTTTCTTGAATGTTCAGGAGCTATTATTTCTAATGGAAAGAGTAAAATATATTCCAGATGTGTATTTAAGCAGGCTAGAAATCTGATCACTCTTCATTCATAAAAAGATAGTTCTCAAAAGAGACAATGGATTTTTATGTGGCTGTTTAAGATAACAACAATAATAATAATATAATAATAATAAAATAATAATAATAATAACAATAACAACAACAACAACAACAACAATAATAATAATAATAATAATAATAATAATAATAATAATAATAATAATAATAATAATAATAATAATAATAATGTTGGAAGGGACAGCTTCTGGAGGCAGGTTGTTCCACTGATTAGTTGTTCTGTCAGGAAATTTCTCCTTAGTTTTAAGTTGCTTCTCTCTTTGGTTAGTTTCCATCCATTGGTTCTTGTGTTGCCTTCAGGTGCCTTGGAGAATAGCTTGGCTCCCTCTTCTTTGTGGCGGCCCCTGAGATATTGGAACTCTGCTGTCATGTCACCCCTCACCCTTCTCTTCATTAAACTAAACATACACAATTCCAGCAACCATTCCTTATATGTTTTTGCCTCCAGTTCCCTAATCATCTTTGTTGCTCTTCTCTGTACTCTTTCTAGAGTCTCAACATCTTTTTTACATCGTGGTGACCAAAACTTAATGCAGTATTCCAGGTGTGGCCTTACCAAAGCATTGTAAAGTGGTATTAGTACTTCACTTGATCTTGATTCTATCCCTCTGTTAATGCAGCCTAGCACTGTGTTGGCTTTTTTGGCAGCTGCAGCACACTGCTGGCTCATATTGAAGTGATTGTCTACTAACTCTGAGATCCCTCTCACAGTTACTACTATTGAGCAAGGTACCACCTATACTATACCTATGCATTTGATTTTTCCTGCCTAAGTGTAGAACCTTACTTTTTTCACCATTGAATTTCATATTGTTAGATAGCGCCCAATGTTCAAGTCTATCAAGATCCTTCTGTATATTAAGCCTATCTTCTGGAGTGTTGGCTATTCCTGCCAGCTTGGGATCATCTGCAAATTTGATAAGTTCCCCATCTATCCCCTCATCCAAATTATTGATGAAGATGTTGAAGAGCACTGGGCCCAGAACAGAGCCCCACTACACACTTCGCTCCATATAGATGCAGTTCCATTGAGGACCACATGCTGAGGTCCCTCCATATAGATGACAGAATTATCAAATGGTCTCACTTTCTCTCACTCTTTTAACATGCTTGTCCTTATTTGTTGAACATTCATCATAATTTAATTTTTCACAATAATGAACTGTTTTATGCATTTAATTGAATGTTCCCACTTTACACTGAAAAAAATGAACCCCTTTCATGACCTCTATTATCATGAGCAGACATTTTGTGAGGTAGCCTGATTCCAAATGTGATTTAAAACCAAAGAGATTTATAGTGCTTTTAAGATGAATAAATATTATTATCATAAGCATTTCTGGATGAAGTCTTTCTCCAAGAACTTCTTTGCATCTGGCCCTCCATGCAAGCTCCAACAATTCACATTCAAACACTGGTGAGAATCCTAGGCAATTTCACAGAGAAAGCGTTGGAAGACTCCGGATCATAGAGAAGATTTCCATGAAAGAGACTCAGCATTCATGAAGTTGGCTTTAAAGATGGATATGAAAAGCATCTCCAAAGAGGAGGTCCTGTAAATCAGGTGAACCTGTGAACAATTTTTTGGTATGTTTAAGATTCTGTGATAAATATAATTTTATATAATGTGGGAATGTTGTTGGAGAAGCATAGAACTTTGGGAAGAATTAGGGCTTACATTTTAGGGATCACAGTTATTGTATCCCAAGATGAGCATGATGATGGACTGGAGGCTCATGAGACCAGTGGTTTTAACTGGAAGCTGTTTTCTGCAAGGTGACGGTCATACTATGCTGCCTAGACAAAAGTAGAAGATAAATTTTATATTAGACTTTGTCATTCATAAACGGCATCCACCTACTTGCCAGCTGTCACAAATTTCCAAGGACTGCCCCATTTTTCAAACTTGCTGCCTTACAGCAAAACTCTGCCCCAGAAAAGAGAAATAAAACTGCATCTCAAATAGCTGAAATTAATCAGTTTTGAATAGTTCACCTGTCCTTCCCAAAGCTAACCAAACATATTATTTTTGCTGTAACTGACCAGAAATCCAAGGTAAATAATAAAATGTAATACATAATAACACATCCAAGACTTTAGGAGCTATTCAGATGAGCAATGGATTGGAGAAAAGCATAAAGATGTGTGAGTCAGCTTAGCTATCTTTGATCCAATTCTAGTATATGCTATATCTCTACGAATTACAAATTGTGTATGTTTCCTGACTGTATGTCATGTGTTCATATATGAAATCCTTTGCACATCTTCCCCTGTACAATCAGGCTTCTGTCAATTCAGCAATGATAATCGCTTTGGAGGTGCAGGAATTCATTGTGTATATTGTGGGGAATTCTGATGGCAATGTCGATACTTACAATGAATGTGCTTCAAACGTGAGTGTCAGTGGGTCCCATGGACTATGTAGCCTTGTGAGAATGCTTTCACTCTGGCCTTTTGTTGTGCAAATAATAATCTTGCTGCTTTTACCATGTACTGAATTAATTTTCCATGAGTCTTCTCTAATTCAGTATCCATCAGTCCCAATAAAAAAATTTCTGGTTTCATTACAATATTAATCTTTAAAATTCTTTGTATCATTACACCTACTTGCATCCAAAATTTCTTGGCTTTTTCACAAATCTACCATGCACAGTAAAATGTCCATTTGTGTTTTTCAAATTTCTTGCAGTGGTTTTAAAGTTAACCTGGCACACAGGAATGTGGCAGATGGAGCATTCATTGGCCTCAGGACATGAAGAAGCAAGCTTGATGTGTGTATGTCAGTTTGCTGTAAAATGACATAGGAGGAAAGGCTGTGTAGAGTTGGCAGTTCTAATGTGGCAAATGATCAGGTTTTTTTTAACATTCTGATATCTTTTCTAATAACTGTGTTTCCTTCCTTTTCATAAAAAAGAAACATTCACAGATTGACTGCATAATGGTAACCACATGGAAGATACTGAGACACAACTAGCTAACTATATTTTAAGTGAGCATCTTACGTAAAGCCAAGCTGATTGGTTAGTTTTTAGTTTGGTGTGTCATCTCAACTCAGAGAATCAAGGCACTTGATCATGAACATAACCCATGCAAATTTATTTATTTAGGAGGTACAAGGAAGGCATTTCCATTCAGCAGATTGATGCAGTTTCAGGGTGTTACAGAAAGATACCAAGTGATTGTATTGACTAGAACTTCCCTAATATTATCCACAGCTTATTCAAAACCATGCCAAATATTAGAGATTATTTCTTTATTAATGAAGGACAATATTTCTTACTTAGTTTACATAAACAAATCCTTGGAATGCCTGTGTAACACTTAAAATAGAGTCTTTTTATTTGACATTTGCTTTCTAAGCCACACCTTTTCTCCAGACATGATTTCCCCCCCCTACTATAGGCACCTTGGGGAAATAAACATTTCTAAATTATTTGCTCACCAAAAAATGGTGCACCTTCCCTCCTCTCATCTTGTTTATGAGGAGATTCTGTGCCTGAAGACATTTTTTTTCTGAAGAAGCCAGTAGGGGAAACTTTTTGAACGTCAGATGTTGTTCTCCTTTTTCTCCTTTTCTTGCACATGACTCATCTGCTGTGTATGCCAGCACACAGCCAAGACCCATTTAAGCTACTTCAGAGAACAGTGTGTTGGCCAAGACAAAAGAGAATCAAAAGGAGACTGACAGTGGGCGAATCTTTAGAAAGGCCTCACTCGCAGATCTAAATAGATCAATAGTTGTCTCTGGATAGCATTTCTCATAATGATAACATACAATTATCCCATGTCTCCCTTCTGAACTTCTTGTCTGAAGAAAGGAATAACATAAACATCCAGAGCAAAATACTGAAAATTAATTGTCACAGTGTATTTCTGGCCCTTACCTGAATGTCTATTATCCATACCCTACGAGAGGCTAGAGAGCTTCTCACACAGAGCATCACAGAGGCAGAACTGCACATTGATCTACTGTGTCTTTAGACTATCAAAAGTCCTGTGCACCTAGCCAGCTGGTTATTTTAAGACTTTGATGCTACCCCAATATTGGAGGTATTTTTTTAAGGAGCTGAACTAATCTCTTTCTAACTGCTCAACTGGAGGGTGAATTCAATAATACACCATATAATGGATATGCACTTGCCCCTGTGGAGCAGAAGCAGTCAATACCTTTGGACATATCCTTTGATATTGCTCCTCTTTTATGGATCTTTGTATGAAACACATTTCACCTCTACCACTATACTGTCTTCGGTGCTCAGAAACAATTTTCTCTCTTTTAAGCAGACAGGCATTCTAATACCACTTACAAAGTAGCTAAGTATTTAAACCTGAAGAATCTGTTGGAATCTTCTAAAGTACAATATGTCTATAACAGCTGGGTACATTCAGCTGCGTTTTCAGTGTATTTTCAGTCTCCCCAAAAAGGCATGAAAAAATTGAAACATACCTTGGACTATAGTAAATAATTATTTTTTTTTGCGGAGGGAGGGCTTTATCAAACTTTAGTAAGACCCACACCTGAATACTAAATCCAGTTTTGGTCACACTATAAAAAAGATGTTGAGACTTTGGAAAAAGTGCAGAGAAGAGCAACTAAGGTGATTAAATGTTTGAAGACTAAAACATACGAAGAATGGTTGCAGGATTTGGAATTGGCTAGTCTAAAGAAAAGAAGGACAAGGGGTGACGTGATAGCAGTATTCCAGTATTTGAGGGGTTGCCACAAAGAATAGGGAGTCATCTTATTTTCCAAAGTACCAGAGGGCAGGGCAAGAAAAAGGGATGGAAACTAATCAAGGAGAGAAACAACCTGGAATTAATAGTGACAACAATTACCCTTCCTAACTTCCTAACAGTGGGAACAATTAACCAGTGGAACAGCTTGACTTCAGAAATCATAGGTGCTTCATCACTGGAGTTTTTTAAGAAGAGACTGGAAAGCCACTTGTTTGAAATGGCATAGGGACTCCTGCTTGATCAGGGGGATGGACTAGGAGACCTCCAAGGTTCTTTCCAAATCTATTCTATTCTATTCTATTCTATTCTATTCTATTCTATTCTATTCTATTCTATTCTATTCTATTCTATTCTATTCTATTCTTCTGTTCTGTTCCGTTCCATTCCATTCCTCTAATTATACTTTTGGATCTTGCATGCAGAAATCAGTTGAATGGAAACTTTTCTTACCATGGAGGACTGTAGTGAGTATGTTGTTTTCTACACCTCAGGGCTATTAAAGGCACCAATACAATGGCAGGCCTGCTTTGAAATTGAGTATTTAAATGGGCAATGAGATTTTTGGACACAAATGAAGAATAGACGTCTAGAAAATGTTGGATTAAACCTCTTGTAAACCTTAACCATTGCCTCTTTTACCAATAATACAAGTCTACTAAGATGTAAAAGGCCACACATTTTCCCTACCACCATCTTCAGTGAGAAGGAATTCAATGGTCACCTGGACTAGGTCAAAATGTGCTACTATGCCAGCTCATACCAAAGTACCTGCTCCCTGGTTCACAGATATACAAAGAGCATTCTGGCAGGAAGCCTGCCATTTTATAATTTTCCATTGCTTGAAAGTATTCCCTGATCAGAAAGAGGCCCAGCCTTTCTGAGGGAATATATACAGCCCAGTTACCAAAGAATCACGAGAGATAGAACATAAGAGTCTACATAATTCCACTGGATGATGTCAGAAGCTCCTTTGTGGGAGGAGGTGGAGGGGGGAGGGAGAGAGAGAACAAATCAAGTGATAATTAGTACCTAATACTGAAAGGAAAATAAATATTCAGATAGCTTCAAGATTACTGAAGTGGAGTGAGAGAAAGAGAGCATGCTTTTTTCTTTTTTTCTTTTAAAAAGACAACTAAGCAAAATCTTACCTCTCAAAATCTTTGACGTCTATTTGAACACCTATGTAATATCCTGGGGGATTTGGCAGTGCTATGGAGAAGGGAGGTAGTGAAGCAGAGAGATTACTATGGACCTTCATTGCTTTGAAACATGAATGACATAAGTGCCAATCCATCTCTTCTCTTTTAGGCAAACCAATTTTTAAACAAAGATGTGCTATGAGATAACCAGTGCTTTTTTTGTAAAAGAAAAAGGTGCCGGAACTCACACACGTCATACAACCCGCCTTGCCTACCCTACAAGGTTCCATCCAAAAAAGGTGCCGGAACTCCGTTCTGAGCATTCTATGACAAAAAAAAAGCCCTGGAGATAACCAATTCTGAGATGTCAGAAGGCAGTAAACTCCGTAACGTCTTACTGTGCCCAGATTCTTCACTTTTTGCTTCTTTCTTGCTCCTCTGATTCCTGCAGGCAGCCTTTGAATGATAGGTTTGGCACCTGATATGGACTAAAGTGTCCTCCTTTCTACTTCCCATCTTTCCATGGTCAACTCACACCCACGGTAGGCTTTCAGAACTTTGGAATGCTACTTGATTGAGTGGGCGATATATTTATTTACTGTTATATCTGGAGAAATCTGTGATCTGCTTTACTGTTTCTCAAGAAATGCTCATAAAGGCTTCCAGCAGCCTATCCTTCCCCAGCAGCAAAGATGGGTTCTAGCTTCTGAAAAGCTAGTTTATGAAGCAAACAATAAATACTAAGAAAAAGAAAAAAAAGAGAGAGAAACTTTTTGGAAAAAAAATACCCAAGTACAGAGAAAGATTCTGCTCTGATTCAGGAACCCAGGAGACCAAGTACAAGGTCACTTCAATGCCTCTTTATGCCATAAATCAAACAGAGGATTTGTCATCAAACTGAACTTTTGCTCATGACTCATGTACCTTATCCTCAATAAAGAGAACTTAACTTTATTTTAAGCTGAAGAGGGTGTCAGCCTATTTTCTGAAGCACCAGAGGGCAGGACAAGAAATAATGGATGGAAACTAATCAAAGAGAGAAACAACCTGGAATTAAGGAGAAACTTCCTAACAGTGAGGACAATTAACTAGTGGAATAGCTTGCCTTCAGAAGTTGTGGATGCTTCATCATTGAAGATTTTTAAAGAAGAGACTGGACAGCCACTTGTCTGAAATTGTTGTATATGTAGATTAGTAGGGGAGTGGTTTTCCACCGGTGGGAAATCCACGACCCTGGGTTGGGTGTTGTTTCTTTGGCGGGAGATTCCGGACACGGGGTTGGCTAGCGTCCAGCGGCTGCTGGACATATATATTTAGCTACCCGGACCGGCCGGGACCAGCTCTCCACATGTACCAATAAACCGCACTGTTACAAATACCTCGCTGTGTGTGTCGTCGATCCGAACACAACAGTGGTGACGAAGGTGGGATCCGTCGGCGGAACAGCGAAGGAACAGGCGGCACTCCTCACTATCAGCGGCACTCCTCACTATCAGCAGTTGACTGTGTCAACCGGCACCGGTAGCAAGCGTGTCGTACGCCGATCTACTGGCCAAGCTGAAAGTTCACTTCACCCCCAAGAGATCGGAACTATATTGGAGGCGAATATTCAAGAAAAGGAACCAGAAGCCAGGCGAGTCGATCACCCAATTTGTGGCTGCCGTAAGGGAGGCCGCCCTGCGCTGCAAGTATGACAATCTAGAGATCTGGATCTGAGACAGGGTGGTCCTTGGGCTGCGAGACGAACAACTACAAAATAGGATAATCGCGAAGCCCACAGGAAACTTGCAGCAGGTCCTCGTGACGATCCAGGACGGCGCCATCTTTGCCAAGCTCAACTTGGCGCAGGCATATTTGCAACTCACTGTTTCCAAGGAAGCCGCTGAGGCTCAAACGATAGTTACCCACAAGGGGGCGTTCCGAGTCCACAGACTGCAATTTGGTATTGCTGCAGCTCCAGGCATCTTCCAAGAAGTGATGGAGAGGACATTAAAGGGCATACCTGGAGTATGCCCCTACTTTGATGACGTCCTGATTGCTGGAAAAACTGAAGAGATACTAGCTGACAGACTTGAAAAGGTACTGGGGAAATTTAGAGATGCAGGACTCAAATTGAAAAGGGAAAAGTGTTTCATTGGGGTAAAATCCATGGGTCCAAGGGGGGGTGGCCCAACGAAAACCCAGACCCCAAATTCACACCGTACTTCAGAAGGAAGGATGAAATGTCTTCTCACCATGGGTGCCTACTGTGGGGAAACAGGGTGGTAGTCCCAGGGAACAAAGGGACACAGTCATCACAGAATTACATGAGGGGCACCCAGGGGTAGTGCGGATGAAAGCTCTAGCCAGAAGCCATTTATGGTGGCCAGGGCTGGACAAAGCAATTGAGGATAGGGTAGCTGGGTGTTACCAGTGCCAGAAGTCTAGACCGGAACAGGGACACAACCCAGTACACAGTTGGGAGGCGGCTCGCAACCCGTGGTCCCGCATTCACATAGATTTTGCAGGGCCCTTCCAAGGCCAGACTTTCTTAGTAGTAGTAGATAGTTATTCCCGGTGGTTGGAGGTAGTGCCTGTAAAAAGTATGACATCCGCCAAGACAATACAGGTCTTGCAGGGACTCTTTGCCACCCATGGGTTACCTGACGTACTAGTCTCTGACAACGGCCCTCAATTCACGTCTAATGAATTTCAGGATTTCCTCAAGGCCAACTGGATTAGACACGCAACGTCGGCCCCCTTCCATCCCTCCTCCAACGGATTGGCCAAAAGGAACGTCAGGACTACCAAGGAAGCATTAAAGAGGATTATTCTAGGAGACTGGCACCAGAGACTAGCCCAGTTCTTGTTGGCTCAACACACAACACCGTGCACTGCAACGGGGAAAAGCCCAGCGGAAATGAGGTGGGGCAGAAGGTTGACAACCAAACTAGACAGACTCCACCCTGATAGGCTGCCAGTTGAAACGGAACAGGACAGTGCAACCAGGTCCCCGAACATTGGGGATTTAGTGTGGGCCAGGAACTATGGGCAGGGTGAAAAGTGGTCACAAGGGGTAGTCATTGACAGAGTGGGGCCACTATCATACATCATAGAGGGGGAAGGGGAACGACAGATCAGGAGGCACATTGATCAGCTAAGGAAAAGGTCCCCTGAATTCACGCCAGAGGCAACCGGCGGGGATCACCTATCACATGACGACAATAGATTTGATCGGCGGGTCATCTCACCAACAGACGGGGCCCCAGGGACACAACCAAGCGGGTCAGAACCTCCACCTCAGGGGACCACCGCACAACAATCATCAGGCCCCATAGTAACACAGCAAACAGCAGAACTGCAACCAGCAACAGTCCCTCAACAGACCGCAAGGCCTGACAGGGAATCGAGCAACAGGGCAGAAGGCCCACCTGGGCGATACCCTGCCAGGGCCCATAGGCCACCAACATACCTAAAGGACTATGTCAGATCTTAACTCTCAGCTGGGGGGGAAGGGGTGTTGTATATGTAGATTAGTAGGGGAGTGGTTTTCCACCGGCGGGAAATCCACGACCCTGGGTTGGGTGTTGTTTCTTTGGCGGGAGATTCGGGACATGGGGTTGGCTAGCGTCCAGCGGCTGCTGGACATATATATTTAGCTACCCGGACCGGCCGGGGCCAGTTCTCTCCACGTGTACCAATAAACCGCACTGTTACAAATACCTTGCTGTGTGTGTCGTCGATCCAAACACAACAGAAATGGTATAGGGTCACTTGCTTCAGCAGGGGGTTGGACTAGAAGATCTCCAAGGTCCCTTCTAACTCTATTCTGATTCACTCAGTCAGTCTTCCCAACCTTTGGTCTTTGTGAATTGTAACACTTTCAATTCCCACCTCATCCAATCATTTTCCTCATGTTAGGTGACAATAATTGCAGTTGTATTCCAACAGAGGTTTTGATTGTAAATTACTTGTGATTGATGCATGCTCTCATTACGCTGAAACATTGTTTTGTTAACATATGAGGGACTGGGAATAAATATTTACTTCTAATGAATAGTGTGCTAGTTTCTACTAGCAAACATTTCAGATTCAAGGACTTTACTAGTATTTACTATTATGATTATGATTAAAGATAATAGTAAGAAGAATGGAGGACAGTCATCTCATTCATATATTTCAGATCATACAGTATTGTCCTCATAAATAGTTATGCTTCTGTGCACATGCTACCAAAAGGAAATTATCTACAGTACTGTGCAAAAATCTTAGGCCACCTTTAGATTTGTTGTTGTAGCAAGAAATAATTATGTATAATTATACCTCAGTCTCCTTATTAGAGTATAACCAGAAAATACAGGAAATTTGCATACAGAATCCAAAACATAAAAAAGCAGAAAAAAACAGCTCCCATAGGCCAAAGTGACAAGTATGTAGTGTGAACTCCCCTTACACTTGAGCAGACACCTGGCCCCCGTAAACCTAAATGGAATGGAACCCTAGGTATTACCATTGCTAACACCTGTATGTGTCCTATTATGTCATGCCAAAATGACTGCTGTGCAAAAACGTCTGCTACATCATCTATGCAAAACATGTTTTAGGATTACATAGAGTACATAAACCTGTTGTATGAGTGTAATTCATTGGAAGCTTGCTAATAAGCTGACCAACTTTACAATACATCATTCCAATCAAAATGCCAAGGATCATATTTTTGCATCAGCAAGGCCACTCTCAAAAGGAAACAAGCAAACTGGCTATTTAAGATGAGGCATTCAAGACTGAAAAATAATTATGATTGATGGTGGCCAAGTCTTTTGCATAGTACTATATATGCCAAATATATAGGTAGCTCAGAGACAATACATACTATTATTTTCTGCTTTCTATGTCTAATTTCACTATACTGAAATGCTTTTTCTAAGCAATTCCTGGTGCAACCTAATTTCTCCAAAAGTCATTCAATTTGCATGAATGTACCCAATTTCCACATTCCACCTAGAACCGTCTGATAAAGATATGATTTGAGGAGCAGCCATTTTTTCCTCTTCTCCCTTTGGTTTTGTTTATCTACTTCTCACTGAAGGATTTAGCTTTTCTCACCTTGAATGCCTGCATCAAATTGTATATTTTTTTCTCTTACGGCTAATAGGCTACTCATTGGTTTCATTGCTTTAATTCCATTTCTGTACTGCAGTTATACCATACCCCAAATTGCATTTAATATTTGATAACATAACTGACACATGGTAGGAATGCAACAATTGTGAATCAAATCAAAGGTGCTTTTCATTTTGTATTGTTTCCCTGCTCAGACTCTGCCAAATCTTTCTCCTTCAGTTTTCTTTTCTGTTCAAATTCTAATAGGTCCCCATGATGTGATGACATAGACTATGGACGTCCAACTTGCCACGTCATGTGACGTGCCACGACGTATCATGACTTTTTTTGCATTGCCAGAGCTGGGGTGGGCGTGGCCTCTGCATGATGCAATCGGCCCATGGGCTGGCAGTTTGACACCCCTGACATAGACTTCAAATCCATATGTAAGTGTTGATGATATCTAAGCCAGTCATGGCAAGAGGACAGGGGAGGCAAGCAAGATCAAACATATCATGATGTCATCCTGTAAATAATGCCAATTGAAATACGGTATGTCATTTGTGTCATGATGTGACTGATGCAAATTACAGAATGCATATTATGTCAATGATGATGTCATAGCATATTTAACATCAAGGCTTATACTGGACATCTACTGAGCCAATAGCTTCATCTGCACACCTAATACTAACATAGAACACTCTTTGATGCACTTGCTTTAGCCAGTGATGGGAATCAGAATTATACTCCAGGATCTGCATCTGCAGAGAATGGTAGGGACGAGGCAGCTGAAAACTGCTGCTGCAAGTTTACCAGTTTAATGCAAAAATATGTGGAATACAATGCTACACAAGAGTTCCAGAGCCCTATATGAAGCCTGAGTGGTTTTATTTTTTTAAATACATTTGCATTTGCCAATTTGGTGCAGTGGTTAAGGCATCAGGCTAGAAATCGGAACAGCTTGAGATCTACTTTCACTTTAGGTAGAAAGCCATTCAGGTGCCCGTGGGTCAGTCGTTATATCTTAGCCCTAGGCAGGAGGCAATGGCAAACTACTTGGGGGGGGGAGAAAAAACCTTGCAAGAAAACTACAGGAACTTTGCATGAGTCAGCAGACTTGAAGGAATCCTTTCAATGAGGGAACAATTATGCCAGGAGGTCACAAAAATCCAATCCACATCCACATGCTATAAGGCAGGGGTGTCAAACTCAATTTCATTGAGGGTCGCATCAGCATTGCAGTTGCCCTCAAGGGGCCAGGTGGGTATGGCCAGGGTGGGCGTGGCCTACTGGGTGGGCGTGGCTAGAGTGCATATGGCCTACTGGGTGGGCGTGGCCAGCTCTACATCGTTCGCATCAAGGGTGCCTATGGGGGCCTGGGCAGGAGTGGGACAGATCTGAGGGTCTCTGGCAGAAGGAGGGTCTCTGGGCCAGGGCCAAGGCAGTGGGGGCCCTTCCCTCACTGTTTCCAGGATGGCTTCGCGGGCCACATGAAACCACTTCGCGGGCTGGATCCGGCCCCCGGGCCTTGTGTTTGACATGTCTGGTATAAGGTTTCTTGCCTGAGCAGGGGGTCGGACTAGAAGACCTCCAAGATCCCTTCCAACTCTGTTATTCTATTCTATTTTGCAGATGGAATTAGGACAATGGGGAAAAGAGGAAAGGCACTGAGAAAACAGAAGAATGTGGGGGCAAGAACTGGGGAAGAATTTACAAGGATCAGGCTGAGAGGAAAACTATTATCTCAGCAGAATATAGGATCCAAAATACCTTCTATCATGCCAGTGTTTTTCAAACTGCAGCGCTTTAGGAGATATTCAAGACAAGCTGATTTAGGGCAAGGAAATGACCTGTTCTCCCTCCAACTCCTCCCCCACCATCCATGACTTTATTGAATGAAAAAGAATATCTTCAAAATGAACCCAGAGTTCAGGAATTACGCAAAATTTAGCAAGCTCTCATTTTCCATTAGAAATATGATTAATTTTTTTGGGGTGTGTGTGTGTGTTTATTTGCCAAGTTTGTAAGATGTTGTTGTTGTTACATGTGTATGTGTGCCTGCAGTAACTATTAGAAGTGGCATGTTTATTTCTTGCCCCAATGTAACCCCAGTCAGGTGTAAATTTTCACACATCCAAATAATCTTTTTAAGGGGTCGTGGTGTTGCATCCCAGCTCTGACAGCTTTGACATATTAATTGCAGGGCTTTTTAAACGCAAGTGTTTAAAACAAACAGGCTCCAAATCCTGCCCTTGACTTCTCTGGTGATTTTATTAAATCAACCCCCATCCCTTGCAGCCCCTTGGGGGATGGAAAAATTAGGAGAATAGAAGCCTGCTCTTCCCACCAAAAGCTGCCAACCTGCTTCTGAAGCTCATGCTACTATTTTCATTTTTAAAAGGCAATCACTCCTCTCAACAACAACATTATATTTATGCTTAGTAAGATATATGGCTATCTAAAGGCCACAGGGGCAGAAAGGCATAAATCCATGAAGTCCAGGGTTTAAAATTACTTATCCATACAGCAGGTTATGTGCAAACTATTTCTAAAGATCATGGGGTTCTGTTAAGCAACCTCAGGCTTCGTGAGCACGGTTAGGTCATAAATAATTTGTGGCTAAATGTGTCCAAGTCAGTATTTGAGGAAGAATGAATGCAGGATCCGCCAGAAGAATTTAACCAAATGATCAGATTTTAGTTGTTTTCTGTGTTTTTAAGATAAAGGTAAAGGTTCCCCTGCATATGTGTGCTAGTCGTTTCCAACTCTAGGGGCCAGTGCTCATCTCCGTTTCAAAGCCGAAGAGGCAGAATTTGTCCAAGGACGTCTCCGTGGTCATGTGGCCGGCATGACTAGATGCCAAAGGCACACGGAACGCTGTTACCTTCCCACCGTAGTGGTCCCTATTTTTCTACTTGCATTTTTACATGCTTTCAAACTGCTAGGTTGGCAGAAGCTGGGACGAGTAACAGGCGCTCACTCTGCTACGCGGCACTCGGGATTCGACCCGCCAAACTGCCGATCTTCTGATTGACAAGCTCAGCGTCCTAACCCACTGAGCCACCGCGTCCCTTTTTCTGTGTCTTTAGATACTGTCTATTCTAAGGGTATCTTTTGGCTGGAGAACCATGGAATATGTCATATCTTGGGGGCGAAGTGGTGAGTGAATTGTGTGCATTCTGAAATCTGTATTAGTAGTGTTTTTCATTCTGGGATCGTGGCATGATTTTGCTCTGACATGACTATTCCCCCCACCCCCCACCCCCGCCAATCTCTGCCAACAAATAAGAGTTCAAGGAGAAACAGTTCTAAATTCTCCTCTGGCCTTTGGCCTGGGCAGAGTATACATATTGGGGTGTAGAAGTCCCTGCTTTCTGCCACCTCCTGCTTAATTACACAGCCAGCGGGCAAGCCGAGAAAAGGGAAATGAGGTTGCTACTAAACTTGAAAGCATGTCACATTAAGGTGCTGCCACCTGATTCTGTTATAGCAAGGCAAGAAGTGGGTCTCAGATCAGCAAGCAGAGACCCTCCCTGGGGAAAAACAAGTACCGTAATGTTCAGGAATAATTATGTTGCAAAATAAGTCGCTCTATTGCTGGGGCTCTTTTAACCATTATCTAGTGTGGGAATGAAAAACTGACGCATCAGTGAAAGTGCTGGTTACAGCAGTATCACATTCAGCTGAGAGGTTAGCAACGGAGCAGGAGCAGGGCTGGAAACAGCTTCTCAACTGTCATTGCCTCAGCAGAAATTTGGGGAGAAATCCAAGTGATTTTCTTTTTTAAGCAATTGTTTCTCATTCTTCTCCCAACTCCCAGGCTATTGCCAGTGCATTCTTCCAGCTGGAGAAGCTTTTTGCTGATTCCAAACACGTCTTGCCTCATTCATTCACAGCAAAAGGCACAGAGAAGTAGGTACCGAGTTCCTGTTAACAAGGATGGAGATTGCTTCAGTCTTCTGCCCTCCTGCACATTGTGGGATAAATGAATGTATGCTGCACGGAAGGCTGCCCGTGCAACCTTGCTTGGTTAATGAGAGTTGACGACTGCTCAAAAATCTTCCAGCATGGGCAGCAGTTCCAAACATGGCCATGACTCTCCTACCTGTCATTTACAAAGCCAGCAACAGAGCCTTAGTAAGCAAGAAAAGGAAGCAATTCACTGTTACTTGCACACTCTACGAAACAAAGTGAAATGTAGCTAAATCTTTATTCTGCTTGAAACCGCTTGAGGATACTTGATTTAGAATCTAGCGTCTCATTTTTATGATTATTCCTGCTCAAGCAGGAAACCCTATACCTTTTCAGACAAATGGTTATCCAATCTCTTCTGAAAAACCTCCAGTGTTGGAACAGCCACAACCTCTGAAGGCAAGCTGGTCCACTGATTAATTGTTCTGTCAGGAAACTTCTTAGTTCTAGGTTGGTTCTCTCCTTGATTATGGGTATGTCTCTTTTGCTTTCCCAAATGTCTAGCCAAAGCTGTTTTTTTCTTGCCAGCAACCAGGTCATATCATATTTCCAAGACCATGGTGTAAGAGCCTTGGTGGAGCAGTGGGCTAATGCCTCCTTAAGTAACACCAGCTGCCTGCAATTAGTGCAGGTTCGCATCCCACCAGGCTCAAGGTTGACTCAGCCTTCCATCCTTCCGAGGTAGGTAAAATGAGGACCCAGATTGTTGGGGGCAATAAGCTGACTTTGTAATAATGCTGCTTGGGGGGGCAAAAGCCCTAATAAGCAGGCATATATATAGAATGAAGGCTACTGCTAAGCTTGTAAGGCGCCCTGAGTCTTCGGAGAAGGGCGGGATATAAATGGGATTAAAATAAATAAAAAAATAAAATTATTTATTTAATGAGGTATATATAAGGAGTAGTTATATTGTTTCTCATCTCAAAACATCTCCAAGTAGGTGCCTTTTGGTTCTTAACATTATCCAAGTTGATTTTCATTTGATCCATTCCATCCAAGTTATTCTTTCAAGATAACTCCCTCCCCTGCTGCGAAATATTTTTTTCCCCATTTGCTTTTCTCAATGACTGTTTTTTATATATATATTTCCTGTCCTTTTATGGCTTCAGTATCTTCTAGAGGCTAGCTTTCTCTGTGGTCTCTCCCATATCTTGGTTTCTAGAAGCAGAGGATTTAGTTCAGCTAGGATTGCGTAGTCATACAATTGCTATCCAATTCCTCTGTATACAGAAATGAACAAATGAATCAGCAGCCATCATGATTGTACTACAAAGCCTTTTTGAAGCTCCACCTATAGGTAGCTATGCACTTCCACTCTCCCTGCAGAAGCATCATTTCGTACAAATACAACTTAACAATGAAGTTTTTGAGAATTTTGGAAGTTTCCCATTTATTACAGAATGCTTCTACCAAATATATCAAATGAGTTCGGAAAATTTGAAATCAAACCTAAATTGTAGAAACATCATTAAAGGAATTAATACCTGAGCAGTCCTTCTTATTCTATATATATAGCAGGAATAGTTGATTGGATCCAGATGGAAACTTGATAAGTTGGATAGAAAGATAAGAAAACTAATGATAATGCATCATGCTTTGCACCCAAAAAGTGAAATTGATCGGCTGTATTTGCCAAGAGCCAAAGGGGATAGAGGTGGTGAAACAAACTGTGGAGAAAGAAATATATGGCTTGAATGACTATATTAAGAAAAGCCAAGAACTGAAGGAAGTCAAATAAGGAAAATTCTTGAAAACAACAAAGGTGAAGACTTATAAAAAAATAAACAACTAAAAATTGATTTCTTAATTGGAAGAACAAACCAATGCATGGTCAATACTTAAAAGATATATAGGAAAAATCTGATTAAAAAAACCCACAGGGAGTTGGTTAAGATCAGGGGTGTTAAAGAAAGAAATTGAGAACTTTCAATTGAAAGCTGAACAACTGAAGAACAAGCTTTGTCAACTAATTGCAGGAAGGTGAAAATTCAACATTTATCAAACAATAGCAGATGTGGTCTTTATAGTGAAAAGAATGAAACCATTAACCATTTGATCAGAGTGGCTGCAGCAAAATTTCACAAACTGACCACAAGCAGCATGATGACCAAGTTGTCAAAATTATTCATTAGAAACTTAGCCAAAAGTTTGGATCTGAAACTAAAAAAAACCTACTGGAACCAACACATTGAACAGGTTTTGGAAAATGAATAAGTTAAGACCTTATTGGACTTTAAGATCCAAAAGACAGGCATCTTGTTCATAACATGCCTGATACAACAGATATTGAAGAAAGAAAGTCTGGTTCATTGATGTTGCTATATTGGGTGATACTAAGATTCAGCAAAACAATTGGGGGGAAAATGTGAAATACTGGGATTTGCAGATCAAAGCTGAATGCTTATGGAAAAAGAAGTCCATTGTTATACCAATTGTAATTAGAGTCCTCGGAGCTATAGTAAAGGCTTCCTTGATATCTGAAAATATTGAATTTATCAGACCTGAAACCCAAATTCTATAAAAAATCACCCTAGTTGCAATTACCTATATTCTTAGACACTACCTTAATAATTCTTAGTCGGAACTTGAATTATTAATCCTTGGTTGGAACTTGAATTATTAAGTTTCCACCAGTCTTGGATTGTGAATCTAACTTTAGATTAACACAGTAATAACAATAGCAATAGCACTTAGACTTTGCTTTTTACATAATTGGTCTTTTGTTGAGATTAGCTTGCACAAACTCTCCATTCTGCTTCTTTGCTTTTTTTACCGTTTGGTCAGTTTTCTGTTAATGTTTTGGAAATAACTTATTTGGATGATGCTTGGTTATTTCCAAATAACAGTGGGGTAGAATGAGATGTTATTTTTGGTACATTTTCCCAGAAATGTAGGAGGTGAGGGTTTTTTTTAATTACCAGAAATATGCACTTCAAAAGTTTTTGTTTCTTCCGTTAACAGTAGCAATGCTCACTTCCTCCATTACCTCTTCAACAAAACACAGGGACATTGCATAACAGCTAAATACAGGAAATGAATGATCACAGCTAATTCAGCTTAACAGAATGTAATCCTAGAAGACCATATTTCCAGATTCTTGGAGGGTTTCCATGTCAGTTGCTTGGACAGTGAAAAAGCAAGGGGAGTCAAAACCACAGACCTCCTTAGACTGTTTCCTTGCTAATGATTGATAACACTTTCTAGTGTCATCCAATCAATGCAGTGCCAAAATAACAGTAATGGAAACAGGCTTTATATCAACACAGAGATGGTTAGGTGACACTATAAGACACCATAAATCACCAGCAAGGAAATGACCTTAGAGTAACTTCAACCCTGCCTTATCAGGATCTAATTTATTCTAATGACACAGCCAGAAAGCCAAATTAAAGTGCTATCCACCAGTTCTTCAACAGGCAAAAAATAAGCTGGAGTAAAATTTGCTGCCCTGATGGCTGAGTAACTTTGGCCTCAGTAATAAGGATGGCAATTGGTGGTGTCCATACTTTATTTATACAGACAATTATGGAAAGTGATTGGTGGATCATTTTCTGGCTTGGTTTCCTCTTCTCCCGTGTATTGCCTACCAGCAGGAAAATAATCTCATCTAAATGTTTCTGAATATGATGTAGGGCAAGGGTGAAGTACAGGTGAGTGTCTGAAATAGCATGTAAGGCTACACAACTAGTTGCCCAATTAGTAAGTCACAGCCATGGTGGTATGTTGCACTTCTGAGCTGACATGGCAAGCTATTTATGAACACAGATCTAGTGATCTTCTGAAATAGCCCAAGACAGATTCCAAAAATGTCCCAGTTGACTGATCACAGGACGGTGTGTGAAGCAATAACTAGGAAGCTCTGTCCTTGACTAGTCCTGCAAATGAATGGCAATGCTGACAGTGAACTCTGCCTTCCCAGCATCTAGAACAGGGGTGGGGGACTGTGGCCCCTATATGACTTATGGACTTCAACTCCCAGAATTTCTGAGCCTAGAGCTGTAGTTTTTTGCAAAAGGACTTAGAATTCCCTAGTTACATAAATTAAAAGCTTTATTTTGGAGGAACCACCGTAATATTTTATTATTATTATTATTATTATTATTATTATTATTATTATTATTATTATTATTATTATTATTATTATAATATTATTATTATTATTATTATTATTATTATTATTATTATTATTATTATTATTATTATTATTATTATTATTACCACCACTGCTATGATCTTAATCCATCCTGTGGTTGCTGATAGTGTCAGGAAAAGGATCCACCCAGCTCCCAACTGGCCAGTTTCTGGCAGTTTCTGGTGCTTGGAAAAGTGGGGATGTGTCTGAAACAGCCTAAAATGGCCAGCTGGGAGCTGGGCAGGTCCTTCTCCTGAAAGCATGAGCAACCAACTTGCTGTGTGTTCAGCCCCTGCCTTCCTTTCTTAGTTAAGCTTTCAAAGTGTCCCCCCCACACACACTTAGTTTTTCCTGAGGGCCTTTGTGGAGAAAAAGGGAGGATTATACTACCTTGGGGTATTTGATGTCATTGATTTCTTGCAACTATTCTTAACCCTTCTTTGCATTTGATTGCTTTAAGCTGTTTAGAGTCTCCACACTGGAATGGTTTATTAACTGCGGTCAATCAGTAGAGAGAAGAATTCCAAGTAACAATAACATTATTGTTTACATGTTAGTGTACTTGCTTATAATCTGGGCTTTCAGAGCATAAGCAGAGTTATTTTCAGAAAAGGCAGCTAGCCTGAAAAAGAGCATTTTTTAAAAATTTCCTTTTTCTTTATTGTTGTAATACAATGGGCAGAGCAAAATTACATATTATAAGAATTGGAGATCAGAGAAAGGCAGACTTTTAGCAGAGGCAGGCAGTTTTTACCCAGCCCTCATTTTCTGAAGTCAGTATTTAGGCACCAAAGCAGAAAAATAACTTATCAGCTAAATCTAACCAAAACTGCTAAGAAATGTAACACACCCAAATATTTGGAGCAAAACTCAATAATGTTCCTTTCTACTGACCACACTTTGTTGGATTGCAAAGAGATAATTATTATAGCTTGGGTTAGTTTTGTTTTTTTGTTGTTATTTAAAAACCTCAGTTGCTCAGGAATATAATCAAAACAGATAACATAGGGAAAAAAAGGACTTTTCAAGAGACGGCTCTTTTTTTAACTCTAATAATTTTGTTCACAAGAACTTCTGTGTTGCAAAATTCAATTTATTATATTGGGCTCCGGAAAATGAATTCAGAGATATTTTTTATTTTAAATTTATTAGCTGCCCAATTCCAAATGAATATTCCAGTGAAAGATATTCAACACCTTTAAAGAATGCAATGTTAGTTTTTAATCTGTAGATAAATATGATTACCAAGGAACATTTTATAGATACTCTTCCATCATTCTAAAATGAGATCCTTGATGGATCTCTCCCAGTATTGGAGAGCAAATTTCTATTGCTGTGGTAAATATTGGATCTACTGAGTGATGATTGCCCAATGAACACGTAAGCCATTTTCTGATCTATTGATCAGGGAGGTTCAACTACTGGCCCTGTAGTGCAGTCAGAACAATGTGGAGCTGAACACACTTAAAACTGTAGAAACGACAGTAGATTTTAGGAGGAGCCCTCCTATAGTACCACCTCTTACAATATTAGACAACACAATATCAACAGTAGAGACCTTCTTATTTCTGGGTTGTATAATTTTCTAGGCTTGAAATGGACACTTAACATTAGAACCATAGTTAAAAAGGCACAACAAAGAATATTTTTCCTCCATCAACTCAGAAAGTTCAGACTGCCCAAGGAGCTGCTGATACAGTTCTACAGAGGAATTATTGAGTCTGTCATTTGTACTTCTCTAATAGTCTGGTTTGGCACAGCAACCAAGCAAGACAGATATAGACTTCAACGGATAGTTAGGAGTGCAGAAAAAACTATTGCAACCAGGCTGCCTTTCATTGAGGACCTGTATACTGTATGGGCCAGAAAGAAGACTGAGAAAATATCTACAGACCCCTCACATCCTGGACATAATTTCGTTTCAACTCCTCCCCTCAGGACATTGCTATAGGGCACTGCATGCAAAACACAGAAACAGTTTCCCCACCACCACCACCCCCATGCCATCACTCTGCTGAACCCCAAATTCTCACAACACTGTCTTATGCCTAAGGATATTTACCCATGTACTAGGGCTGCATTGCAGTTATTTATTTATTTATTTATTTATTTATTGATGGGATTTATATCCCGCCCTATCTCCTGAAGGACTCAGGGCGGCTCACAATAAAACATATAATAAGTACATAAATCAAGATAAAATGAAATTGAGAACATCAGTGCAATAAAAAAATTAGAGAATTTAAAAATGAATTAAAAATACTAAATATAAATTAATTAAAATGCCTGTCAGTCTAGGTCAGCTTGGTGGAACAGGTGTGTTTTGAGGCCGCGGCGAAAGGATTGGAGGTTTTGGGCTATCCGAAGCTCAGGGGGGAGCTGATTCCATAGGGTTGGTGCTCCCACAGAGAAGGCCCTCCCCCTGGGGGTCGCCAGCCGACATTGCCTAGCTGACGGTACCCTGAGGAGGCCCTCTCTGTGTGAGCGTACTGGACGATGGGAATTTGTTCCCGGCAGCAGATGGTCCTGCAAGTATCCCGGACCTAAGCCATGTAGGGCTTTAAAGGTAAGTACCAGCACCTTAAATCTCACCCGGAGGGCAACTGGTAGCCAATGCAGCTCACGCAGGAGGGGTGCAATATGGGAGTATCGGGGAGCTCCCATCACAACCCGTGCAGCTGCATTCTGCACCAGCTGAAGCCTCCGGGTGGTCTTCAAGGGCAGCCCCATGTAGAGAGCATTACAGTAATCAATACGGGAGGTAACGAGTGCGTGGGTGACTGTACGTAGGGCATCTCGGTCCAAAAAGGGGCGCAATTGGTATATAAGACGAATCTGTGCAAATGCCCCCCTAGCCACGGTTCCAATGTGATCTTCAAAACTGAGTCGTGAATCTAGGAGGACGCCCAGATTGCGTGCTTTATCAATGGGAGGTAACATCTCTCCTCCTATAGTCAGAGATGGAACCTCTTGGACTAAACGAGATGACGGTATGTACAGCCACTCAGTCTTGGCCGGGTTGAGTCGAAGCCTGTTTTCTCCCATCCAAATCTGTACCGCTTCCAGACAACGGGACATCACATCAAGGGCATCACTGGGTTGGTTCGGGGTGGAGATGAATAGCTGGGTATCATCAGCATATTGATATTTCACCCCGAAGCTACGGATGATCTCTCCCAGCGGCTTCATATAGATGTTGAACAGGAGGGGCGAGAGCACCGAACCCTGAGGCACTCCACAATTAAGAGGCCTAGGGCTTGACCTCTGCCCTCCTGCCAACACCGTCTGCGAACGGTCCGAGAGGTAGGAGGAGAACCAACGCAGAACGGTGCCTCCCACTCCCAGCCCCTCAAGACGACGCAGTAAGATACCATGGTCGATGGTATCAAAAGCCGCTGATAGATCTAATAGGACCAGGACAGAAGAATAACCTCTATCTCGGGCCCGCCAGAGATCATTCACCAGCGCGACCAATGCCGTCTCCGTGCTGTGCCCTGGTCTGAAACCCGATTGGTACAGATCTAGATATTCAGCTTCCTCCAGGTTCAAAGGGAGCTGTCGTGCCACCACGCTCTCAACGACCTTCGCAAGGAAGCAAAGGTTGGAGACAGGACGGAAGTTGTTTAAAACAGCTGGGTCCAGTGCCGGTTTCTTGAGGAGGGGCCTTACCACCGCCTCTTTCAAGGCAGCAGGGAAGTACCCTTCACTCAGTGAGGCATTGATAACTGCTAGGAGCCAGCCTCGTGTAACCTCCCGAGAAGCATACACTAGCCAGGAGGGACATGGGTCCAACAAACATGTGGCAGCACTTAGTTTCCCCATGATCTTGTCCACTTCATCCGGAGTCACAGGATCGAACTCTTCCCAAATGTACTTGGCCAACTTCATCGTTTTCCTCTCGTTAGATACTGCCCAGTCAGAGTCCAGACCAGCCCGAATCTGAGCAATTTTGTCCACCAGATAATTACTAAATTCCTCAGCCCGTCCATGTAGGGGGTCCTCTCCCGTCTCTTGACTTAAAAGGGAGCGGACCACTCTAAATAGGGCGGCCGGGCGATTATCTGCGGACGCAATGAGGGTGGTGAAGTAGGCGCGCTTTGCCACCCTCATTGCCACAAGATAGGATCTAGAAAAGGATCTTAACTGTGTTCGGTCAGACTCAGACCGACTGGCTCTCCAAATGCTCTCTAGGCCCCTTCTCTGGCGCTTCATCTCCCGCAGGTCCTTGGAGAACCAAGGAGCGAGTCGGGACTTGCGCCGGGTCAGAGGCCGCAAAGGGACAACGCGGTCGAGCGCCTCCGAAGCAGCCTGTTGCCAGGCATTAACTAAGGACTTATCCTTATTTTTCCTATTACCTACTCCTATTGGTATCTTATGATTTATCACTTTGTTCTTTGTATGTACACTGAGAGCTTATGCACTGGAGATAAATTCCAAGTGTCCAATCACACTTGGCCAATAAAGAATATTCTAATACTCTGATTCTAATTTTACTGGGTAATACAAAAGCCAGTCTCACCAAAAAGGCTGGCTTTCTTTTATCTCTGGTATCTTTTAAAACTTTGAAACCATTGCTCAAAGAAATAAAAGCCTACCTAATAAAACCTAAAGGGAAGACAAAAATTCTCTCTTTCAAACTATTCCCTTTGGAGTGAATTCTGTAAATGTTCTGCAAGGACCTATTCAAGCAAATAATCTGTAATTTGTTTAATGAGGTTGCCTTTACTGATTTTATTAGGAATTCTACGTATTTGATTATTTTCCCTTGTTGTTCTTCCTGTTTTCATTAAATAACCTGCTTTTTATATCTAGAGATCTAATTGTGTGGTTTTTAAGGGTAGCTTTGCAGTGAAACATTTCTTTTGTGCAAGATTATAAAGTGGCACAGGTATTCATTGTGTTCTCGGGATTTTCATAAGATTCTGCCTGATGTCTGGGCAAGGTTTGTTTATTTATATCTTTTTCTCTCAGAGTTTAAATAGAAGAAAGGTCATTGACAGAGGGTCTTGGGACTCCCCAGCTAAACAAATAATATTGACAGAAGGTTCAGACTGAATGTGGCTTCTTGATGGGTTTTTTTTAATTGGGAAGTGCTTAGAAAAATGGGAGCATCATTACGAAAAAATGTTTTCCTTCCCAAATCTGTATTTCAGAGAACAAAGATAAGATCTGGCTAGGTCATGTTTTCTAGCAGGTTGCCAACTTACTTGACTCTCTAAGGGGCACTATTGAGCTATAACAGAATATGAGGCCTTAACATAAGAGAAAAGGGAGGAAGAGAGGAAGATTATAATCACAATTGCTGCACATAAGCAATGTATTTATATTAAATTTCCATAAAATTGTAATAGTTTCCCCCCTCCCAGAGCTTCTTCCTTATTTCAGTGGAGATAATCAGGCTTTGGATCTTCTGTATGAAAAACACTTTCTACATGTTGCATTCATCCTTTTTAGGATAAATAGGTGGGTAGCGACTGAGTGGGTATCATTCTAGTAAGAAATAACTACTTAATCTTTTAACATACTCTTCACCAAGTGAAGATCAGTTTCCTAAATATTTTTTTCATTATTGAAGTATATTGTTGTCATTATGATGTAGTATATAGAATAATATGTATGTATAATAATATGTAATAATATAATATAATGATGAACTAAACTCAGCATGTGGTCCTCAATGGAACTTCATCTACATGGAGGGAAACATGCAGTGGAGCACCTTAAAGTTCTATCTTGGCCCATGTTCTCCAACATGGATTTGACAAAAACAGATCATGCCAGACAAATCTTACTGCATTCTTTGACTAGGTGACCAAATTAGTGGTCCAGAGGAATGCTGTGGATATAATTTACTTGGACTTCAGTAAGGAATTTGATAAAGTAGACCATAACCTACTTCTTGATAAGATAGGAAAATGTGGCTTAGACAGCATCACCACCAGATTGAGTCGTAGCTGGCTGACTGGCTGTGTTCAGTGTGTGGTGCTCAATGGAACCACATCTACATGGAAGGAAGTGTGTAGTGGGTTGCCCCAGGGCTCTGTTCTGGGCCCAGTGCTCTTCAACATCTTCATCAATGATTTGGACAAGGGGATAGATGGGGAAATTATCAAATTTGCAGACGACACCAAGCTGGCAGGAATAGCCAACACTCCAGAAGATAGGCTTAAGATTCAGAAGGATCTTGACAGATTTGAACATTGGGCAATATCTAACAAAATGAAATTCAATGGTAAAAAATGTAAGGTTCTACATTTAGGCAAGAAAAAACAAATGCACAGGTATAGTATTGTGGTACCTTGCTCAATAGTAGTAACTGTGAGAGGGATCTCGGAGTCCTAGTGGACAATCACTTAAATGTGAGCCAGCAGTGTGCTGCAGCTACCAAAAAAGCCAACACAGTGCTAGGCTGCATTAAAAGAGGGATAGAATCAAGATCACATGAAGTGTTAATGCCACTTTATAATGCCTTGGTAAGCCCACACTTGGAATACTCCATCCAGTATTGGTCACCATGATGTAAAAAAGATATTGAGAGTCTATAAAGAGCACAGAGAAGAACAACAAAGATGATCAGAGGACTGGAGGCTAAAACATATAAAGAATGGTTGCTGGAATTGGGAATGTCTAGTCTAATGAAGAGAAGGACGAGGGGCAGTGCTTTTTTTGTAAAAGAAAAAGGTACTGGAACTCACGCATGTCATACAACCCGCCTTGCCTACCCTACAATGTTCCATCCAAAAAAGGTGCCGGAACTCCGTTCTGAGTGTTCTACGACAAAAAAAGCCCTGATGAGGGGTGACATGATAGCAGTGTTCCAATATCTCAGGGGCTGCCACAAAGAAGAGGAAGTCAAGCTATTCTCCAAAGCACCTGAAGGCATGACAAGAAGCAACAGATGGAAACTAACCAAAGAGAGAAGAAACCTAGAACTAAGGAGAAATTTCCTGACAGTCAGAACAATTACCGGTAATCAGTGGAACAACCTGCCTCCAGAAGTTGTGGATGCCATTTGTCTGAAATGGTATAGGGTTTCCTGCCTGTGCAGGGGGTTGGACTAGAAGACCTCGAAGGTCCCTTCCAAAATAATAATAATAACAACAACAACAACAATCCTCAGAAATGAGGGGATTGAAGGGGCGCTCATCAAACTTGCAGATGACACTAAGCTGAGGGGAATTGCTAACACTTTGGAAGATTCAGAAGGGTCTTTACAGACTTGAGCACTGGGCCCTATCCAACAAGATGCAGTTCAGTGGTGAAAAAAATAAGGTCCTGTACTTAGGCAGGAAAAACCAAATGCACTGGTACATATTAGGTAGTACCTGGCTCAATAGTAGTACCTGTGAAAGGGATCTAAGTGTCCTGGTGGACCACTGCTTAAGTATGAGCCAGCAGTGTGCTGCAATTGCCACAAAAGCCAATGCAGTCCTAGGCTGTATCAACAGGGGGAAAACATCAAGATCACGAGAAGTGATAGTAATGATTTATACTGCACTAGTGAGGCCCCACTTGGAATACTGTGTTCAGTTCTGGTCACCATGATACAGAAAAGATGCTAAGGCCCTAGAAAGAGTGCAGAGAAGAATAGCAAAGACGATAAGGGATGTGGAAGCTAAACTGTATGTTAAATGGCTAAGGGTATATTTAGGTATATTTAACCCAATGAAGAGAAGCTTAGGAGTGATATAATAGCCCTTGTCCAATATTTGAAAGGCTGTCACAGGTAAAACGGGGTCAATTTGTTCTCTAAAGCACCAGAAGATAGGACAACAAGCAGTGGGTTGAGATCTCCCTCATCAGAGGGAGACCCAACTTAGAACTAAGGAGAAATTTCCTGACAGTGAGAACAATTAATTAATTGAACAGCTTATCTCCCAGAGTTGTGGGTGCTCCCTTATTAGATAATCATTTGTCTGGGATAGAATAAGGAAGAAATCCTGCCTTGTGCAGGGGGTTGGACTAAAAGATCTCTAAGGTTCCTTGAAGCCCTACTATTCTATTATCCAATGAAAGAATAAAAAACTGGTTGAATTCAATTGGTCATGACAAGACCCGTCCTAAATTGAAGGGAATCAATGTTTCCTGCTAGAGGAATATGCTGTCAATATAAATGAAGACAGTAATAAGGCCTGCACTGAAGAAACCTTTCTGTGATCCTGGGAATTATAGGCTAACTACAACTGTTTTGTTTCCATTTATATTTCAAATATTTTATCCCATTCTGATCACTTTGAGCAGCTTACACTCCAATAAAATAAATACAATGATATCATAGAATAGACAATATCACCAAAGTCATAGTTTATAACTTCTCTAATTAATATAAGCACATTTATCACAGCATTCAGTATACTACATCCATAGTGATGCTGTCAACATACATTTCAGGTACATCTTTTTCTCATTTCGCCCTCCTAAAGATGCTTTGAAAAGCAAGTTTCTAATAATAAAAAGTGAGGGCACAGGTATTATTTACAGAATGTAAGGAGGAGCACCTGAACAAAATGCGTGACCTCAAATCCTTTCCTGCCATGCCTCACTGTGTGTGGAAACTCTTAGTAAGCATCTTTGGTAGGAATTCCTTGAAAGGGCTGATAAAGTGGTTTTGGAGATAACCAGACTCAAAGCCATATGAGGCTTTATAAGTCATTACCACTATCTTGAACTGCACCCAGAAACATCTTGTTATATGGTTCTGTCATGTAGTCACAATTAGTACTTGGATTCTGCACTAATGTTACTGAAGTTTCTGAATGGTTTTAAAGTACAGTCTCATGTAAAGCACATTAAAAACAGTTTGAACAAAAGGTGAAAAGTCATGAATTATTGTTGATAGTGCCTTTTGGGAATCGTCACATTTGGGACACCAGTTGTAGTTGGGCAAAAACTCTCCCAGCCACAGCTTCCATCTGTTTTTTCCTGAGGGAGCAGAGAGTTCCAGAAGAACCCCTAAATTCTGCATCAAGTCTTTCTGGAAGAGCATAACCTCATTAAGAACTAAGTTTGATATTATCCTGCACTCAGGTTACTCTACCTTGCTAGGGTTGAGTCTCAATCTACTTCTTCCCATCCAGAGTCCAGACCCTACAGCTTCTAGACATTGGATCAAGATTTTCACCACATTTTTACACTGGATTAGAGCAGAGAGGTAGATTGACTATAGCCGGTGTACCAGATAAATTCTAGTTGCTTAATGTACAAATTAAATTAAATAAAGAGGGTTCCTCTTTCTGGAGTGCCCTAGGTTTTGACCTCAGGAAAGAATAGAACCACCATAAAAGAGTGCCTTTGATCCTTCACCCTTGCAAATAATATCAGAACAAGAATAATTGGTTGCATTCCCCCCATCCACAATCCACCACAGGTCATCAACAAGATGAACCAATACAGTTTCTGTCACATGTCTGATCCTGAACTCTGCCTGAAAAGGGGCCAGACGATTTGCTTCTTCCCTACTTTTTGTACCTATTGACCTATTCCATTAACAAAAGGAAAGTTTGAGAAATAAAGAAAGGTGCCTAGCTGAGCCTGTGGCAGGACCAGGAAATCAGCAATCTCTGGGAGCCACCCCAAAACTTGATAAAATATTAGAGAAGTGGACAAATAACCTTCTAGCTGTTTTCTCAAAATACAGAGCTAGGGAGAGAGCAAACCGGAAATCAGGTAGGTGCCCTGTTTTGTGTTTCTGTGTATAATATGAAGATGGAGCTATTGGCTATCTCTTTAGTGACAGAAGAAAGAAATGGGTCTTTAGTGACAGAAAAAAGAAATGGGTCCCACAAGGTTTCTCTTTGGGAGGCAAAAGTGAATTCTAATTACTGGAAAGAAAGGCTGCAATTTGTATGCTTAAATTCTGGATTTAATTATTAACATCCAACCCGTACAAAAATTCTACCTCTGATGTCTCATGGTGGGGCTGCTGAGGAACTTAATCAAGTTCCTTTTTTCATCTTTCAAGGAGGAAAGTAAATCTTAACATGTTATTAAAAGCATTTACCTAGTGATTCTCATCAACGACAGACACTTTTCTGCAAGATTTGTAATTTTACATGCAATAACCAGAAAAGGTTGCTGAGGTTAGAGATTAAATTGAAGGTAGTACAAGTAAATAGGGCAGAGGGATTATGATCTCATGTTACAGATTTAGCTCTTGCAAGCTATGCCTGGATCCTTGTGAGGGCAGACTTACTTCCTGCTTTTCTTAACTTGGGATAGAATTTCAGGTTTAATAGTGAGAACAGCAAAGTATTCTGTTGTTCGGCATGACATGGATAGATAATCAGTACAGATAATGCTGAACTAAACTGAACTTTGTATGTTACGTTGAAAAGACAGAAAGCTGAATCCAGAGATGCTGCACTTTTTGATAATAGTGTTTCATGCAACACAATGATAATCTATAGGTCTAGATTGGTTTCAGGATTCAACTGGACCTGCTCTCACTTAAGTGAGTTGACATGATAGCAGTGTTCCAATATCTCAGGGGCTACCACAAAGAAGAGGGAGTCAAGCTATTCTCCAAAGTGCCCGAAGGCAGGACAAGAAGCAATGGATGGAAACTAGTCAAGGAGAGAAGCAACCTAGAACTAAGGAGAAACTTCCTGACAGTTAGAACAATTAATCAGTGGAACAACCTGCCTCCAGAAGCTGTGAATGCTCTAACACTGGAAGTTTTTAATAAGAGACTGGACAATCATTTGTCTGAAATGGTATAGGGTTTCCTGTCTGAGCAAGGGGTTGGACTAGATGACCTCCAAGGTCCCTTCCAACTTTACTACTACTACTACTATTATTATTATTATTATTATTATTATTATTATTATTATTTTGTGGCAATGAGGTCTGGCAACCTAACCCTGCAAATCTATGAATAGCTCCTAGCTGACTCTTCACATGATTTTCAACAGGATTTTGTACTGTGAAAATGCATGCGGGCGCCTTCTACTTTCTTGTACTTTCATTTCAAATGATTAAATTACATTTTTAAAAAGGATGTTACCGTATATGCTTTTCTTTACTGTAGTTGGGTAAAACTGCTATTCTTTCTATGACAATAGAAGGCTATGTGGGCAAACAATTGATCATCTCTTAGCATCCTGCGATACTTATTTACAAGCACTTGGTTATCAAGTCAGACCTGTCATTCCAACAGACATATAAATCATGAAATATAGGACCATCCCATTAATTTTTTCTAACTGTCAACGAAATATACTTCAAAAAATGGGGAGGGGGAGGGAGAAAAAGAATGACAGGAAATCTCTGAAGCATATGATGGTTTCTATAGTTTTATGATGTTAACTGACATCCTTATCTAAAAGTTTTTCCCCCTCATCTAGTGTGTTAATTCTATCCTCATGGTAACTGTGATATGAGAGGCAAGTCAGGAAAAGAAACTGCAGGCAAACTAAGACTCCCAAACATATATATTACCTCAAATATGTGTCAAAACCGATAGCACTTTTCAGGCTGAACATCCAGTTTGAAGAGGCGAGTTCATCTTCAGCCAAACAAAGCAAAACCATAGAGAAGGGAAAGAAAGAACTAGAAAGAGACATCTAGCACTTTTTCCCCACAGTGAGTGGTGATCTCATATTGCAGCCCTCTCTGGATGTGATGCATTAACACCCCCCCCACTCATCATCAGTAGTCTATACATTGGCTAATAGTTGGAAACCAGGACATCTACTTTGTATACCTTGTCTGCCTCACAGAGATGAATGAGAATTTCAATTTCTCCAAACTGTAAAAAACAAATCTCTGAATAATATGCCATTGCTTGCTCGATACAGCTGAACTCTTGATTGAAAACCTTATGGAATCTTATTTCCTTGAATAATTTGAAGTAATTAGTGGCGGGTGGTGGTGGTGTTCTTCTTAAAAGGGTTTTTATTTTTATATGCATCTTATTTCTATGTCTACCTAGCTAGCCATTTAAACAGAAGTACCATTAACAGAGAGGAGGAAGCATAATATTGCATCATTTCAGTTTCATACCAATCTGTATTAAATGAAATCTGCCTTTAAAAAAAATGACAATATTTCACATTAGCTTCAAAAAAGATAATGAAAAGGATTATACCCTCACTTATTCAGAAAAAGCGTTTTTGACCATCAGCCCTGAAATTTAAAAAAAAAAGGTCCATAAAGAAGACAGTGGGATAATATGACATTCAAAGCTATGGAGTTGCTGTTTTTAAATGGAGCCAAATTCTACATCTCCATGCTTAGATACTGTGACACTGAATTCAATGTTTCTCAACCATGGCAAAGTTAAGATGTGTTGATTTCAAGTCCCAGAATTCCTCAGGCAGTATGCCGTTTCTTTCCACATCTCCGAAGTATGCCTAGATTGTAAAGCAGCATCCAAAAATTGCTAAATTTTCTGCATGTCAAATACCATAAAAAAATCAACTCCAGGCATTGCTAACTTGTATGTACGTGCTGTGTAACAATTTATTTTTAATGAGCAGAGACAACAGGAAAGCAATCATCTGGACCAATTTATATGAAAGGGTAGTCCAGCCCCAGCTGATCTGAAAAGCAATACTCACAGCAAGCTACTGATGTATGTGCATCTGTTTATTCATAAATAAAATGAATTCAATGGGAATAATATCCAAGTAAATGCACCTCAATAATGCAGTCCTATACCTGTCTGTTCAAATTGAGTCACATTTAATGCATCCTCCCTTAATCTCTAAATGCTTTCTTACAACTCCTGTCACTGTAGCTTAATAGCTGCTGACTGTGGATGATGTTTACTGTAGTTCATCATGTGAAGGATGCCAGGATAGGAAGTCAATTGAATGAGACATACATATGTGTAGTAAATGTAATTAGTAAGACAGCTTTGGTATGAAGGGAAAAGAGAACATAAAGTAGCTCAGAGATGTAGAAACTAGTTAGCAATTCTCTAGAGAAATGTATTAATTTACCTGCTTGTAAATCAGTATAAATTGATCTTATTTTGATAGATTGATAATACTACCTTGTAGAATAAAAATGGAGATGCCACTGATGGAGATTTCTGCAGAATAGTATGCATTTGGTCAAAAAAGACCAGCTTCTTCTAATGCAGACATGTCAAACTCGTGACGTCACATGACATCGTGTGACGTATCTGAGCTTTTTCACCATTGCCGGCAATGGGGTGGGCGCGGTTTCTTCATGACGCGTCCAGCCTGCGGGCTGGCAGTTTGACACCTCTGTAATGGCAGCAGCCAGTTAAAGAGCTCATGGGAGAATCAGGAAGTACCAAAGCTCCTTCTTGAGTTGTTCCTTGATATAGAAGCTGATATGTGCTATGAGAATATCTATTGACTTTGCAGAGCTAATTACACTGTGGAACATGGTGCAAGCTTATAGTAGCCTCAAGGGTCTTCTTCTCTTCTCACATACTTTTGTTAAATTAGGCCTTGGAGGTTTAGAGGTGGTGGAATGATGTGGAAATCAACAAGCAGTTATTTTTACCTGGACATATTATTGCTTGTACAGAAGGAGAACACTGAACAGATTCTGGATTGGTTTAGTTTCAGGGATTTGTGCATTGCATTAATGGATTTTATATGTGCAGAAACCAAGCATACAATAATTACGGCAATGTGAAAATCAGTAAAGTTCATATTTAGGACACTGTTTACACAAATGTGAATTGCATGATTTCTGTGTGACTTAGAAATCTTATAGTCATATAGCCATTGAATTGAGTAAGGCCATTAAATTCCAGGGAAATTGCCTTTGAGTAAACAGCAAAATACTGTGCTTACTATATCACTCTATTTTTCACTTCATTTTAAGTTGTGGATCAATCATCTAATACTGACGTAAATAAATGTTCTTATACCACTGGAAACAAGAGGTGAACCTTAAGACTGTCTGAGATGGTATAGGTTCTCCTACTTGAGCAGGGGGGTGGACTAGAAGACCTCCAATGTCCCTTCCAGCTCTGTTCTGTTCCATTCTATTCTTAATGCTTTTTGCTAGTTAAGATCCACTTTCTGCATCAAGAAATTTGTGTAATGTGTTCAGAAGACACTGAATTCATTCAAAACCTCACCATAGGATCTGATGCTTTTCAGAAAGTGGAAAAACTAATCTATTTACCTTTAAAGACCTGGGAAGATAATATAAGAGCTGTGGTGGCACAGTGGTTGGAATGCAGTATTGAAGGCTAATTCTGCCCACTGCCAGGAGTCCGATCCTGACCAGCTCAAGGTTGACTCAGCCTTCCATCCTTCCGAGGTCGGTAAAAGGGAGACCCAAATTGTTGGGGAGGCAATATGCTGACTCTGTAAACTGCTTAGAGAGGGCTGTAAAGCACTATGAAGGGGTATATAAGTCTAAGTGCTATTGTTATAACCAAATATGTATTATTAATGGCTTTCGTATCCAATGTTCAAGAATCCAGTTTCACTTGCAACTTACAAGGAATATAAAACATAATACTCAGTATCAAATTCTTACACTCTTACATGTCAGTGAAACTTTGGTTTTTAACAATCAACCGAAATCACAAACATAACTAAAACAGCATACAGATCTACAGAGGAAAATCTTATTTCCTTACAGTTTCTGTCAAGATAATAAAGACTGCAGAGCCAGCATTGTTGCAGAGGTGGACTTCAGGAAGGCATTTGGCCAATATTAAAGCAGATGCTAAAAACAGGCCCCTCCTTGCCAAAAATATCAAAGGATTAAACTACTTATCCCATCATTGTTGTGTGCATCTAAAAGTAGTAAGGACAGGTGCATCATCCAAGCAATAGAATTGTATTATATTTATCAAATTTAGAAACCACCCCTCTCCCTAGGACTCTGTACAGCATACAAAAATATTTTAAAAAATAACTATATAAAATTTAAAAAGAGGCAGAGTTAAAATTCAATTCTAAAAATTAATTAAAAGGCAGGGGGAGGGACTTTTGGGTGCTAACAAGTCCCAATCTGTGTATGCCTCTCTGAGCCCCAAGCAAGATAGCAGAGCCAGGTTGTCCCAAAGCTGCTTTAAAATCAAAGGCAACTGGACTTTGGTTTTTCAAGAAAATCCAGTTGCCTTTTTAAAAGCATTTCGGGGACAACATTGACCTGGATGAGTGGAAACTTCAACAGAAAACCAGGCATTTAGATATTTCTGAAAGGCCAGGAGAGTGGGGGCCTATCTCATTTCTGGGGGCAAAATGTTCCAAGGGGAGGGGGCAACAGCTGAAAAGGTTCTCTTCCTGCACTTTGGTAACTGGAATTCTTTGATGGGAGTCCACCCCTGATGGGGAGAGCTGAGGTAAATGGTTTGAAAACAGTTCAGTAGGTAACTTACCCCATGTAGGGTTTAAATGTCATAACCAGCAAATTGAATCAGATCCAGAAGTAAATTGGCACCTAATTCAGTATAACAGCTATAGCTGATTGTGTGCCATGAAATCATTGTCAATTTTTAGCAACCACATATTCTCCATTATGATCTGTCCCTAACCTGGTCTTTTAGTCTCCCAACAGCACCCCCCCCATCACCACTGTAACCCAGTCTGTCCATTTTGTTGCTGATTTTTTTTCCTTCTCTTTCCTTCCACCTCCACCTTTCCCAGCATTACAGCTTTCTCCAGAAAGCGAGGTCTTCAGTAATGTGTTGTAAGCAGGATAATTATTAGTTGTAAAATGGCCTCTGTCAAGCCAGGGACAATTATTTTCGGTTGAAAGACAAGAGCAGAAAACAGGGCACCTAGGTGGTACTATGTGCAACAATGGGAGCACTCTAGTCTGAGCAGCTGGAAGTAACTAAGATGTATTAACATTATGAATAAATAAGGTAGTTTCACAGAGGGTACTTTTCTGGACAAAGTCTGCCAGGCCTGGACTGCAACATTCCAGACGGTAGCAACACACAGGTACAACCCCCCCCCCCGGGATTCTTTGCTGCCATCTAGTGGTCGTCTGGGTTTTAGTAGCCCTAATTGCAGTCGCTCAACATCCTCCGCGGAACCCGCCACTCCATAAATGCCAGTCTGCGACCAAGGGACACAGAGTTGACTCACAGAGACAGGGCATCTCTGCGCATGCGGATCAGTTGCGCAGCCAAGTACGCCAGACCCTTGGAATTAAGGCTCCAGGACCGGAGTAAGAGCAGTGGAGATTCACGGCTAGAGCGGCAAAGGTGGCCTTTTGCTTTCTCGCCGAACGGCTGCCCCGTTTAAGGCGTCAGTTCCGATTCCTGGTGGGCAGGCTAAAGGAGGGAAGGATGGTAAGAGGGGACAGCGAGGTCGTGGCCGAGCCCGAATTCCCTGAACAGTTCCGTTCCTACTCGGAGAACGAAAAACACTGGCAGGCGCGGCGCGCCTTCATCCTGCGCAATGCCCCTCTGGAGGGCGGGGAGGCGGCCACTCCGATGCGTCTGGACCAGCTGCTCTCCCTCTCGATGGTTTGGGCCAATCATCTCTTCCTGGGATGCAGGTACCGCCTCCTTGTCTCTTCGCTCGCAAGGCCTCCAGATGGTTTGGGCCGCAGAGCCCGGCCGGCTCGCGCCCAGCCGGGAAAGATAGAAGTTGCCGTCCAATGCACCAGGGAAACGTTAGACTGGGGGAAGGAGTGGGCAGGGAGTAGGCGGCCAGCCGTTTTTTTCATTCGACGCATGCGCCGGGATTGCCCGGTATTTTCTTACCGCCCATTTTTTTTACAGATTACGTCATAGTAAGAGAAGCCGCCTGCTTTATATTTGCAGGTTTGAGAGCTGCTTCACCTCTAGCAGTTAAAGGGAAATAAGCCTATACTTACATAAAATACAGCCACACCACAATCGTGGTTTTCTTTCTAGAATCTAGAGGGGGAAAAAGGACACTTATGTATGTAGATGTTGAAATGAGAGAGTAGCATGACAGGATTTCTTGAAGTTGTTTGCTCTGAATGCAGACAAAAGTTGATATGCCGTATGCTCTTTGTCTAAAAATTGTGCGTACTTCCTGTCATTCAATGATGATTAACTGTCTGATAAGGGATTGTTCCCTGTAAACTCTATTTCCCAGCATATTGGAATAATGGACTGTAAGGTAAAGGTTCCCCCACACATGCGTGCTAGTCGTTTCCAACTCTAGGGACCGGTGCTCATCTCCGTTTCAAAGCCGAAGAGCCAGCGCTTGTCCGAGGACGTCTCCGTGGTCGTGTGGCCGGCATGACTAGACGCCAAAGGCGCACGGAAAGCTGTTACCTTCCCACCGTAGTGGTCCCTATTTTTCTACTTGCATTTTTATGTGCTTTCGAACTGCTAGGTTGGCAGAAGCTGGGACAAGTAACTGGCGCTCACTCTGTTACGCGGCACTCGGGATTCGACCCGCCAAACTGCTGACCTTCTGATCGACAAGCTCAGCGTCCAAACCCACTGAGCCACCCTATGTCACCATAAAGGAATCATCATGCTGTTGTACAAAAATGGGAAAATACTATTTCAAGATAGGCAACCCACTTATTTTAAGTATTTTGTTCTCATTCTTCGGCCAGCAAGTGTCTTGGGTTAACTTACCTAAGGTCATTAAGAGCAATAGTATGCTATTAAAACATTAAGACTATTTTAAAAGGTGACAATGATGGCATTTTACCACTTCTTTTTCTCCTATTCACAGGTCAGTTTGTTCAGAGGAACTAGAGGCAGGTGATGAAAATGTTGATAGAAGTTTACCTTGCTGGGTTTTTTATCTTCTACTTTTTTAAAGAAACAGGTGTTTAAAATCTGTTTTAGAAACAGTAATCTGAACGTTTATGAGCTTTTGATATTTGCTGTAGGGTTGCTTTCCAAATTTCATTTATGCCTTGTTCTTAGAAACAAAGCACAGAATTTTTATTAAATATGTTTGGAAACTTGGTACCTAAAATCAAGGTAACTTCAATATTGTACTTAGCCTGTATTTTGCTTAATTTTGTTCCTAACTTTTATAATTAAGCTGGCCTAAAGCATCCCAATTTTTCTTAACTTTATGGATGCTGTTTATAAAATTGAAAGGATTGAACTTTGTTGATAGCAAATGTGAATTGTGGGAACAATAGAAGAGTATTAGATACCTTGTAAACTTTTGGTTTCTTCATACAGCTATAACAAAGATCTATTGGAGAAGGTGATAGAAATGGCAAACGGAATTGAAGTTGAAGATGTGCCACATTTTACAACTCGGGATGAATTACTCAAAAGGTGAAGATTATTCAAGATTTTGGCCTCCTTTAGGAAAACTTTTCTTGCGGCAATTTTACAAGTATAATCGTATTTGATTACATAACCCTTGGATTCTATTTTCTGGAAAGCTTGGTATATTAGCTGAAACTGCTTAAATGTATGCTAGTCAGAACAACTCTCCCCCCCATCCCCCCACCCCTAATATTCCTCTCTAGTGCAGCGTCCTATATTCCTTGAAAAACAACTCTTCTTTGGGTTACCTTTTATAGCATTAGGGAATATATCTCAGAGCAGGTTGAGAAAAATTGGATGTAATGACTTGTATAGAAATATAAATTTTCTGCTAAACAAGCAACACTAGATATAATTCTTTATCTTATATTTTCTTAAATCTGCTGGCATATAAATTAAACTTTTATTGCTTCAGTAGAAAGCTTACTGTATATGCTCAACTTTAGAGAAAAGCAGAATTCTCTATAATGGATTGGGCTTCTACAATCTGTAATAGCTCCTTCTGTCTTTAAGCCTAGTTACTGTAACTTTCTAAATCTGTTCTAGTAGATTGTTCTTTTATGATTGGTTAAAAATATCAAAAATTATATAATATGGGTATTCCTAATACACGGCCTTGTCATTTGTATTACAACATCAATATTACTTTTATAGTAAGGGCACTTTTACATTGAATGTCTGTTAAGGGCTCGTTCATGAGCCATAATTTCAGCAAAAAACAGCCAAAGTGAAAAGCTAGTAAGTGATGTGTAATTCAGGTTTTTAAGCTATGCTAAGATTTTAAATTTATTATTGCACACCTTTCAAATGGCTGGGTAAACATGATGCTTCTGTTAATACATACAGTAGTCTTCACCATGCCACTATGTATTCATAACTGGCCCAACAAAGGTATACTAATTATAGCTTGTGGAATGCAGCATTAACTTTTCCCTGGCTGCCATGCATTTAAATGTTTATATGAATCAATACTTAATCTGCAGTTATTTGTTTAATTATTTAGCAAATAATTAAATTTGGGATTAGTGCTTAAGTAAAGTCTTCGGTGGTTTGGTGTAATAATGCTTTTAAAACTTAGGTTTTGTGTAGGATTTCTAATAACCAAGGCTCTTTATATAATACTTGAATAAACTAAACATTACAAATGATTGAACTTCAGATATCTGTGACTGCAATATACTTAATGGGCTTCTACTGTGCATTTTTTTTTAGAATCAATACTAGTGCCTAGGAGAGAAGAAACGTCAGGCTTTTGCTCTACTACACAATCTGCTTATATTGAAAACTGATCTGGATACTTCAAACATCACTTCTGAGATGCATTTTAGATTAGACTGTTTTTATACTGGATGCTTAGAGATTATGTACAGATTTTGATATATATATGTGTGTGTGTGTGTGTGTATATATATATATATATATATATATATATATATATATATATATATATATATATATATATATATATATATATATACATACACATACACACACATACACATACACACACATACACACAAAATCAGATTAAGAGTGAAGAAAAGAAGACAAGTACTTATGTTTATTTATCATTAGATACTCTCCCCCCCCCAAAAAAAAACCTTTCAGAAAGCAGGTTTAAATCTGATATGGTGACACTTCCTAAGGTACCAGTTATATGGTATGAATACAGAAGTAACAAAATCCCACAAAAAATAGATGGGAATAATAAAAACAAATGTACAGTCATGAAAAATTGCTGGATGTAAGAAATAAATGTTTTTTTAAAAAACAAAACATTGCGTTGCCTATTTTTTACTACATATGCCTTGTACAGGCAGTGCCTCGCTGTTCTTCTTTGGGCTTGGAATTTTTTTTTTAATCCCATTTATATCCCGCCTTTCTCCGAAGACTCAGGGCGGCTTACAATTTAAAGCACAAATCAATGTGCTTAGCAATAAGTAGGCTTGGACCTGGTTAGTTCTTAGATAGGTGACACATTGAAATTCGTCAGCTCTATAGACCAAAAAAACCGAACTGGAAGAAGGAAATGGCAAACTATTTTCATACTGGGCACCATTTGCAAAAAATTATCTGCCTTTGGACTGGATGGTAGTTGTGGCTTCTACTTTGGAACTCCTTTTCTTCAGAGTTTTTAGTGTCCCCGTCCTTCACATTTCATAAACCATTAAATATTATTCAACCAATTAGGATTGAATATTTCTGGTGGCTTTTTTGTAATTGTAATTACAATCTTTTGGTGGTTTATTCTATATTTTACTATGTTGTGTACTGCCCAAAATTTCTGGATTGAAGGTTACAAAAACTAAAAACTAAAATGGTAACAGAAAATGACATGGTCTTTTCTGTGACATTAATCAGAGTTCAGCTATACTTAAAGACACTACCTCTTACATAACCCATTTCAGTATTAAGGCTATAAGAAAGTTTCTTCAGTATAAGAAAGTTTCTTGAATTCTCCATGAATTTTGAATTATATATAACTGTATTCTGAACTCTTGGACTTCAAAGATATCTTGTTGAGTATTAGAACGTTCCAAAAACCAGTAGTAGTATTAAGCTGACTTGATTTTGTAAAAGAGCAGTACGTTTTACCTTAAATTGATTCAGTGAATATAAAGTACTGCCCTAATCTGAATTTAAGAAAAGTACTGGCATACAAGGCAAAAGGAGTCTAATGTTGCAACTAATGATCAGCTTCTTTTTTCATATTTCGGGTCTTGCCTTGTTCTTCCTGGAGATACAGTAATTATTTAGTATAACTACCACGAAAATAACTTAGAAAGTTTCCCACTCAAACATCTCTACCATTGTGGGGTGGGAGAAATTCAGTTTTGGATGCACATTCTCCTTTTCTGCAGAAATTTTCTGCAGCATTTATCCTGATTTTGGGGCTCTGGCATATCTATATATACAACAATATTATTTATGTGAGGGATTACTCTATCCCTACTGTTTTGACACCTGGAAGTTGAACATTACATATTTTTAGTATCTGAAAGCTGCAGTTGGTAGGGATGATGATGCAAAAATGACCAATATTTTTCCCTTGGCCTTTGGAAAAAGATTGGGGATTTTCTTTTTAAAATCTATTTTACACTTAATAGTAAGCCTTATGCTACAAAACGGCTGGGAACTATGCAACAATTTTTAGCAACTACGATATGGTCAGACTTGGCTTAAGGGTTGAAAAAAGGGAAGACGGATTCATGAAGCCCCCTGAAAGTTGCCCACCCCAATCTTAAGTATTCTTTCTATTGCAACTATAGCAAGGAAAACAGCTAAATGTGTTTAAAAAGACCTAGGAAAGGGAAGCAAGTTTTTCTCCCTTGGTGTAGACCTCTGGACTCCCTAGAGGTTCCAACCACAAAATTGTTCCTATGGTAGGCCTGCTCTGCTTATTAATCAACATTTTGCTGGAGTTGGAGATGCGACTGAATTGCATGTGATTTCATAGGAACGTAAAAGCTTTGTTGGATTAAACCCAAGGTCGATTAGTCCAGAAATTTGTTTTCAGTAGGTCAGCCAGATACTTCTGGGAAGCCTACAAGCAAGCATATACGCTCCCCTCCCCTTCTTGGCTGCTAGCAAGTGGTATTTCCCTTAACCATGACAGCTGACAGCTGATAGATATTTCATGAATTTACTTTTTCTCCTTATCTAGCCATCTAAGCTCAAGGCCTTTGAAATGAGTGCCCTTTTTTTCTGGTTTGAAAGAACTGCCAGTATGTTTGATGAACCTGACCTAGAGTGGTCTGGGTGAGCACTACTTCTGTTGAAGACAAATGAGAATGATGGCAGTTCATTGGCATCACTAGAAGTGATGTTAGTGCACAATTGCAATCCACTGCATGGTGTATATTTAGAAAGGGTGGGACAGACAAAACCTTTTTCCAGGAATGCAGTATGGTGGTATTGGGCCTGCTATCATTAGAGGCCTAAAATTTTCAACATCTTACATTTAGGAATAGGTAATTATATTGTACATTACAATACCTATTAGAGAATGTCGACATATTTAACCACTGCAGAGTCATCAGATTACACAAACACAACTTCTGTGTTATCATTGTTATAAAAGTACATTCTAACTGCCTTTGAGTTCTTTCGATATCTGTAATAGAAACTGGATTTCCATCTGGTGGATCTGGAGACACTGAATCTCCCTTTCCTTCATTATACAGCTGCAAACCTGAAATATTTCTAGGGCATGTATACAGAAAAAAGTCAGCCCATCTAGATTTTTCAGTAATTAGCTGTTATGTTGTCTATTTAAACATGAACCTTCTCCATTTGAGAATAGCATTTTTGCATAGAGGTATTCCTCTAAAATGAATACAGCTTGTTTTTTCCCTTCATCATTTGCTTTCAACTCACTAACCCAGTTTATTACAATGAAGGGAAGTCCATGCCTATTTTTCTGTTTAGCTTACTCTTTCCTTTACGTAATTCTGATGAAAGATTGGCTAGGCATATTGCTGGTTCTCTGTTCTGAGATAACTTGGAATCATTTAATGCTATTCATAATACTGCAGTTCTGTGATCTACAATCTGATCTGAGCTTCACATAAATCCTATTAATACAGAAAAAAAGTTCTTGTTAAACAGTTCAGTGTACTATGTCATGTCTTTACTGAACACTCTGAACTAACATTCACTGATCTTGCTGGAAAACATTTAGCAGTAATAACTTCAACTGAATGTTTTCTATACCTGTTGATCAATCATGCATTCGGTATGTTGTGTTTATTAACAGAAAAGCTACTTCTATTAAGGAACTGCTTTCATTGATATTTTTAGACTGTCTTTACATGAACTGGTTGCTTCAGGTGATGCTACATCATTTCAGTTAGTTTAAGGTAAGAGCTTTGAGTCAGCCATTTCAAAATTAACAATTCAATTGGCTTGTTTTATTTCTGTGTGTTTAACTGCATTGTCACATTAAAGTTTCAGCTCCCAGACATTTTCCAGTAGAATCCACTGGTACAATCCAGACTCCACTACTCCCTCAACAATTGCCAGACACCTGAGGCTGAAAATCAGCCCCAAATCATGATATGCTTCTCTGTTCTATTTCAGTATTATCAGGTATTTCTAGTAACAAGCCAGACTGGGGAAAGAGCAATTCTCTCTGGGCATGGGTTAATAAGATTTATTAGGAATAACAATGCAGTGATAATACAGAACTTTGACCAATACGTTTGTTTTCAAATATAAAATAATTTAGAAGCAGTTTATATTCTGGCTTTCTTCCTTCAATGTAAAATAAGTGTAAAATAAGGAGGAAGACAATCTTTACGAGAGAAGGCAGACCATTTTATCACTGGATTTTGTTTACATAATTCTTATTAATCTGATTGATGTGGGAAACCTGTTAAAATGTTTTTTTTTTACAAATGTTACTCATTAATAATCCAAAGTTCCACTTTCATCTTGTCTAACCTCAAAATCTTGTTCAATTGGTACACTAGGTTGTGCAAGTAGTTTTGGGCAAATTTTCATTTTGATTTTTGGAGAACAGCAATTTCCTTCTTGTTACTCCCCCCACAAACTTGTAGATCAGTGTTTTTTTTTTAATGTGGACTCATGAAAACTGACATCAAACATGGCCTGCAGATCCTTTGCTTTTATCATAGATTTATGACCTCCAGGAGTTCTGTATTCTCCTGAATGATTTGTTGGATAATTACTAGGAAGAGGTAGCAATGCTATTACATTTTCTCCAGTTGTACATCATATCTAACTGTAGATTTTAATTGGAGGCCCAAATCTTTGGTTATGGTTTTGTGGCCTAGCCCAGGTTCAGGAGCACCAGCACTTTTTCTGAGTCTGCAGCAACACCTGACTGAGGCATGATTTATTTTCATAAACCTGTGCTATGATGAGCAAACTCCAATGTTAACAATAATCACAGTTGCATTTGTTATAACAGAGGGCTCCTCAAATGCATACCTGTGACTGGAATTTCTGACAGGACTTAGCCTCTTACGAGAGCTTATTTTCTTGAGGCTTTTTCAAGAGGGGAAAAGTTGATTCAGTATGTTCAATAAAGACATGACAGACTCCACTGTTCGGACTGGATTTGGATTTTTGCAATTCATTCAGTAAGCATACTCAGTTGCTATTTCTCTTTCATTTACCAAACCTGATCCTTAAATGACCTACTATGCCTGTTAATAAGGTTGTTATAGTAACATGTAGTCTGATATCAGTACATGACTACTATTTATATAAATGTAATATGAGCTTAACCACAACAATCACATGTGCACAGCAGTTAAGGAAAATGAATTAGCTCTTTGAACAAATAGCTGCAATGATCCAACAGGAATAGACTTGCACCTCAAGTCTTGTCTATGTTTAAAAGAGGAGTGGGCAATTTTCCTGTGGTCAAGGGATTAATGTTTTTGAGTCTGGGTTTGAGGTAACTGTTGAGTATTCTTTGCAGTTCAACTGCAAAATGGTTATTTAAAGGGAGACTACTGTAGCTTTAAAATGGGAAAAACTGATTTGTCAAGAAGTCATATTCAAAAAGCCTTCAAGAGCACTGCAATTCAAATAGATTTTCTTCAGTGATCACGTTCACAGAATTACCAAGGACAGCTTCTCAGCCTTTTGGCTAACATCAAGTGTAGAATTACCACGTAAGGGTAGAAGAATAGTAACAGAACAAAAACTCAGCACAGAAGACTTGCATAGCCAAGGCATGGGTACAAATTATTCGAAAACCCAGGAAGGTAAAAGTTTTGGGGCTATAATGTCCACAATTCACTGCTACGATATATACACTGCTCTGGCACTTTAGTGTTAAGTCCCTAGTGAGCAGTAATTTGTTTCTTCATGTTCAGAGCTATTTGCACTTTATTTAATGGCACTGGGCAAGTTTTTACAAAAATGTTCACTTCGGAGAGCAACCCGGGTGCAATTTACAAGTCCGATGTAAGACCTGTAAGGTCTCTTATGTTAGTTTGCCATACAGGACTGGTGAAAAATGGCTGTGCAGAATGCTTCTAAAAAAAAGCATATAAAAATTAATCAACTTTAAAATCTGTGTCAAAAATAGAATAGTGACCAAAATGTCTTGCACTGAGGTTATGTATTTCAGCTTTACATGAAATATTTTATATATAAAACTCTCTTAAGTGATTTGTCCAATTTAAAAATCTAAAGACTTCAAAAATAAGGCATTCAATATTTTGAAAAAAGTACAGATTTACAAAATATGTATATTCTGTCATGAAAACTTCACACCAACATTATACACTTTGAAAAAAATACAAACAGGATATATTACAAATTTATGTAGCAATAACTTAGGTCATAACATGCAATAAAAAGTACATTAATCAAAGTACACAAGCTTTTAAAGTTTTGAAACTGAAGAGCATTTGTGAATGCATCTGTATGCAAGTCAAACGTGGCACTTGAGTTCTGGTAGCATTTCCTATCGCAAGTTAAATTGTACATGATGATTATGGGGTGTCTGTTAATTAAAGTCCTTTCTTATGAATCATTCCAACTTTGTTCAACAATAGCTGAAACTCGTTTTTCATATTCACGTTTGTTCTCCTGATAAAGCTGTGCAGCCTGGCTGTTGGCAGGACTATTAGGATTGGGTTCATCAAGCAGTGACTGAAGGCAGAGGAAGCAAAAAAACATGAAAATAGTAATCAGCATTAAAAGGATAATGACAAAATAAACAGAAACAATGCAACACTGGACAGAAATTATAGCTAGATTGATGTTACAAATACTTCATGTAGTGTTAAGTTCAACACAACAATCTTTTTTGACAAATGTAGTCATACACTAACTAGCTTAATCAAACAATTCAATATAGCTTACACCTGAAGATTAAACAGCAAGCTAGCACTTCTATATCAAGTTTGAAGAAAGTATTCATTATTATTTAAATTACCTGAATTGAAGTTAAAATAGATGAGACATCGTATGTTGGACTCCAACGATTTTGGAGGATATCTAAACATATGCTTCCATCTGCATATACTAAAATAGAAGATGTTAGAATTATGTAATTGGTTTCAGATTGTTAATTTGCATTCAAGGATCATCTAAAAAAACATGATGCACACTGTCTGATTCCTCTGTAATTGGGAAAAGAATATCCCTCCATAATTTTAGTGTTACATCCAAAATAGGTTTCCTAGGTTTCTTTTTGCTAGTCAGGAAAAAAATCATAAAGCAATAATGGCTACTGATGGGAAAAAATGAAGAATGCAATCTCAGTTAGTCATTCTCCGATTTAACTGTTTCCAAAGGAGCTAAGTGTTTCAACACCATGCAGAAAGTTTAAATTATTTTGATATTTTATTAAGGTAGGTCAATAATATATTCCTTCCAAGGCTTAATATTTTAATACAAATTTAATTGAACAGTTCAGAAAACTCTGCAGAGGTTCATAAGATTTATTGCCAAAAAATAAGCATCTGAAAATGTATAACATATTTCTCAGAAGAGACTTTAAGTACAACTCATATAAAAAAGTCATTATATTTATTTAGATACCATAACTTATTTAATTACAGTATTTATTACTCACAAAGGAAGAAAACCCATATTTTATAAACTAATGGACCCATATAAAGGTTATTTTCCAAATTTTGGACTTTTGCAATGATTAGTAGTTTAATATATGAGATTCAGGACCCAGAGATTTCTAAAATTAAAACAAAGGTAAGTTGTGGTTTATTGTAGATTAAGGTTTATTTTTATTTATGGTAACGGAATGGGAGATGGCGATTACTGTAGTCTAATGCATCTCCTTACAACAGAAAAATATCTGACACACCTATCGTATAATTCCTTTATGGTTCCATACAAACAGGAGCTTTTAATTTCTCTCCCAGTGGAAACATACTCTTTTAAACAATCTGAAGTTTAATAGTTTCTTTCTGCATCTTCTTATCTGCCTATTTTAAAACATTTTTATATTACAACTCATATTAAATTTCATTGCAGTATATAGTAATAAGAATAGTAATATATTCTTCCATCATTTTTTGAATTACGGTAATACATTGCCAAGTACCTTTAAAAAAGGCTTAGCTAAGGCAATAAAGGAAAATATAAATAAGTCTGATTACGGTATATGCAGTCCCTTGGTATTTTGACAAATGACTGAATTACTGCTTCTAGTTAACTCCCTACAATGACTTTAAGAAAACAAGAATTTACCATCTTAATTTCTTAATTTTGTGATTATTCTTTTGATCTAAACATTTAATATTGTATTGTATTATCACTGGCAGATTGCGACGAATTTCTGGGCTAACCAATTGTCATAAGCCTGTCTTCAACATATAGAAATAGAACATTGCTGAATATATGATTACACAGAAGATTTTTATTATTGCATACTTACCATTGGGATGAAACATCTTTGATAAAAACCTAACTGTTGGTGGTTTATTTGGGTATTCTTCTGAAAATTCTATTATTAGTTTAAAGGTTCCTGTGTGAAAAAGGTAAGCGATAAGGAAGTGTGGTAGGGATTAGGAAATAAATATATATGTAATTTCTTTTAAAAAGTAAAATAATAATAGCTTTATATAATGCATTCCTATGTCATCTTATTTAAATATTTTGAAACAGTATGGTCACAGTAAACCAATTGAAAATATATTTTTTCATTTTTTTTCAAAAACAGGATGTACCATTGCAAAAACAAGAGTTCGATAAAGCATTTATTTTTATTTCAAATGTGAGTAAAACACTAAAATGCAAATAGAAGTAACATCAACTTCCTCTAGCAACCCACATAAGACTATGGACAGGACCTAAAACGGATTAAAAATTCAACTATCAACTATTTTGAGGGAAATGCTGTAGATCACTAGAATATCACTACAACTGAAGAAACCAAACACAAAAGTAGAATTCAAGATAATATATGACTAGCCAGTTCAGAAGAAAAAAAATGTAAATACTCCATTTGTAATAGTTATTAATTCCTCTGCTAAACTAAATGTTATGGCTTCTTTACATATTATGCATTTCCTGTACTAAAAAAAACTGCTTTGCATTAGAAAATTCAAGATTTTCTGTGCTTCTCTCCCTCCTTCTCATACACGCAAACACAGAAAATAAAGAGATACAAACAACCTACACCTGAATTTCATAGCCCTCTCTGGTAAGCAGACAGGTAATTCAACTAGATGAAATAATTCTACTTTTATTGTAAGGCTACATTAACAGAATCTTGTTAAGTCTCAGCATACAAACTTCCTGTCACCACATTTAAGCAGCCTAATCAATTAGGGGTGATCCTTCCTAAGTTTCTTTCTCTGATTGTTAAGTTACAATGCATTCCATTACACATACAATACTTTCCTTTTTTTAAAAAAATAATAATTTTATTAAGCATTATAATTAAAAGATAAAAACTAAAAAAGGTAAACAAAAGAAAGCTAGAAAATGCAGAAAAAAAGAATATAGTAAAGAAAAAGAAAATAGATTTCCCCCTCATCCCAACAAGTATGAACAATTTTGGTAATTTATTGCCTTTTCTCAAAATGCAACAAATGATCTCTTTTTCCCATAATTCTTTAAAATGAATCCTTAAAATTATGCAGTCCTAGTCAGCAAAAGTCCATTAAAGGTTACCAGAGTTAGCAGAATATCTATTTTAACTTTGATCAAATAAATCAAGTTTATATTCCTCCCTTTTATTTCTAACAAAGTTGATTTTTTTAATAATTCAAAACAACAGCATTTTCCTGTAGGAACAATTCCTATAATTTCAAAATCTTTATTTCAAACCTATAGAAGTGGGATCGTTACTCTATTTGTAACTTTTCCAAATCATCATTCTAATCCCTCTTTTGCTGCTTATTGCAAAAAAGGGGTTTTTTAGTCCTTAAATTTGTATTATTATTATTTTTGCTAAGAATTGAAGGAAACACACCTGGTTTTATAAAATAAACTTGTCAGTCTAAATTTTCTAATAGTTAAGAAGCAATTTCCAAAAATGATTAAGAAATGAAGTTTGGTAAACCTTATGTCCATATAGGCTACATTAGAGCTGTGAGCTTAGTTGAAATCCCTTAACTTTCAGCTGCTCAACTTATGAATTGACCATAAAAATCTCAGCTCCTGCAGTGCAAGTGGGCGATCTCATAATCTCTCAATTTTCTGGATTTTGCTGGCTAGAGTTCACCATCTGGCTGTAAATCTCCACCACAATGCCATCCCTGCTCCTTCATGAACAATCTAGTTCACCATGAATCTTCACCAGAAGCCACTTACATGGTATTCTTTTCAACAGAAATTTATTGGCAGGGAAAAGAGCTTAATACATATTGTATAGATGCACAGAAATAAATCTTCAACTTTTATACAGAAGGAATAAAAATATTTGTAATGCAAAATTCTTCCACAGCATAAAACGTAATAGGGATTCATTCTTTCGAGACAAAGGGATTGTAAAATGTATTAAGGCAGGGGTGTCAAACTCCTGGCCCACGGGCTGGACGCATCACCCAGAAGCCATGGCCACCCCATTGCCAGCAATGGTAAAACTGTCCCGATATGTTGCACGATGTTGCGAGTTTGACATGTCTGGACTAAGGGTTTCTGGAATGCAATCCCCGGTATATCCACAGAAGTAAATACCACCAAGTTCCAAAGGACTATTTCATTACTGTTGTTTTAAGGCTCAGGAATATATTAATTTAATCAATGAAAGTTTATTTCACAACAATTTGAAATTCCACTTTTGGAGTTTTATTTGTAATCCAAAAATAATCCTTCAAAGAAAACTGATAAATGTGTGGACAGTTTTAGAAGGCGTTATTATATTCAATACTGTTCCTATAAAAAGGTAATAGGATCTATATGCTATGGCAGAAAAGGAAGCATGTCATCCATGAGTGTTGAACTCCCCCACTTAAAAAAAATTAAATAAAAAAATAACAGCTGCATATAGAAATCTCAGGTAAAGTTGGCTTGTGAATAGCCATTTGCCTTTTTGAGGGAGCTGAATAAGAATAGTTTCCAGGAAGGGAAGATTGACAATATTATTCTGCTCCTTTCAAATGCAACAGAAGCCAATGCCAAATCAATCTGATTCAAAAACTTTTGTGGATCTATCAGACTTATAATGCATCCATTCCCATATTCTAGTATAAATATAGAATATTAACATAAAACAGTTCCAATCATTAAACTGAAACTTTATAGCCTATATTTGTTACTTAAAAATACATTCTCATCAATTATAAGACTCTCACATATATACATATCCTTCAACAAATTTTGAATTATATACAAGCATATTTCTAACTGTATTAAAGCTGTAAAGGCTGTACAACACTTTGGCTTCAATTGAAAAGAATTGCAGAATGCGAGTATAGCATCTGTTGGTGAGTCTTTAAAGCAAGATTGATCCTGGAAACAGATGCATCTGCGTTAATGAAGCAGTGGCAACTTTTCAGAACAAAATCTAAAGTATTGCGCAACCTTAAAAACATGTCTTCAAGACATAACATTTAAACCTGAGAAGTGGTTGGCTACAGTATACTGTATGTCTGTCATTGCCATAATAGCCTCATATTTTACTGTGGTTGGACAATGTATTACTGATAAAACCCAGGGTATTATTGACAAAGGAATACTGCTTGAAAGATAAAGTGGCCTTTCAACCCCACTGCTTACTGAAGACACTAAACATTTAGGACACAAAAGCTTGGTCTAATGTTTTGATATGTTACTGTCTTGCAGTCATTTTTCTCAAAATCCAGTTGAATCAATGACCTCAGATTTAGTAAGGTCTTAAAGAGTGCCTCTCACAGGTGAGAACCAAAGAGTGGCTCTAGTAGTATATAGGAATTTGATCATGGTGAAGAGAGTTTTTTTTCTGACTATAGGGAAGCAATGGTTGTTTTTAAGATTTCGATGTGGGTGAATTCATTTTTAGAATTATCAAGTCTGAGAGCTAATGCAATTAATTATAAATAATCCCATGTGAACCACATACTTGAGCAGTGTTTTTTTTAAAAAAAATCTAACTTACTGCAGATTTTGAGTTTTACTCATTTATTTACCAGCTTATTTATCCTGCCTAGTTCCAGAGATCTCTTGCTGGCTGACATCCAGATGACAAAAATAGATAATGAGGGGGGGGAATCCATATTGGGGTTCTTAAATCTACAAATGTTTCCTGTAGAAGTGTTTATTTTTTGTAAAAATATATTTTAGCTTTTTTTTGTTGCATGTGCCAAATAGATTGGTATATTTAATTTCCAATTAGTAATATTATTTGCCAACAGATGTTTTCTGAACAATTCTTTTTGTCACTGAGAAGCAAATGATTGCATGCTATATAGACAAGCTATCGGTTACTGTTTCTTACATATTATTTTTCAGGATCTGCTTCAGGTATCAAATGCAGGAAATACTATATAGGCTAATGAAACTAAAACTCAAAAAAAAAAAGTTTAAAGAAACCTACCATCTTCAAAGGGAGTACCTTCAGGCCTGAAAAGAGAAACAAGATTACTATAAATGACAAAAATAAAACTCACATTTATAACTAATCTGCTGCAATTAGGTATTCTATAAATATTTAGAATATATAATTGCAGATAAATATAATTTTCTAGTACCTCAGGTCATCTATTTTCCAGAGTCCTACTTGCATTTATTATCTGAGGCAAAAGAAACACCAAATGGGATTTGCTTACAAATGTTCAACATTATGAGACAGGAGTAGCCTTGCTATGATGCCACGTTTATACTTACAATTATTAAGAACATTTTATTTTGAAAACTATGGAAATACTTTTATCAATACATGTTGTATAGTCTTATTATCTAGCATTTATATCATCTTCACAGAGAATTACCTAATATATATTGACTTTTTTACTTACCCAAAAATTACTGCATTCCATTGCATTATATTGTTTTCAGATGGCGCACCACTGACCCCAACAGGTGGATCTTCTTGTAATCTTCCAATAAACAAAATATAATAAGTAAAAATATAAAACCTGACAGTTTGCAAACATTAATTATGCAGCCTGAAAGTATTCAGAATCATATTGTTCAAATACTTTACTACTTAACTCGAAAAAATTACTGACCTGCTTAAGAAAAATATAAAATATAAAAGCATTCTCTCCAATTTAAAAGATATTGGTCAGAATGTTCCTACCATGAACAGAATTTTATAGAAAAGGATGAATTCAATTCTCGGAGATAATTGATATTACAGGTAGTTCTTTAAACCACAATTTAGGCTGGAATCTTCAGTTGTTGAGTACAGCGGCCATTAAGCAAGACATCATGTGACCATTTCACTCAAACACAACAATCCTGGCTGTCTCACTTGTGGTTGTTAAATGATCATGCAAATCATTTAAGTGGAGCACAGCAGTGGGGGCGGCCCTAGAAGGCCTGGTGCAGCTACAGGGCTCAGCAGTGCACAGAAAATTGCCTAAGGTCCAGCCCGTCTCCCCACACATTACAGACTTGGGAGGCCTCAACCAGTTGCAACTGCTCCCACTTACCTTTGCATTTTTCTGCAGCTGCTCACTGGTGTGTCCAGCCAATATGGGGTACAGCCTTCCTTTATTCTAGTGAGCATTTGGCGATTTTTTCTTTAAAAAAAATCATATGATTTGGAGAAGGAGCTCTTTCTAGATTTCTGAATGATCGTGAGAATGGCACCTGCTTGCAGAATGATCCGAGTGGTTTTTATGGGAAGGCCACACTTCACATCAATTGCAGATGCCTGTGAACAGCTGCAGAAAAACTAAAGCTAACTGAAGCAATTTCCATGCACTGCTGGTCCTGTCACTGGTTGAGGCTTCCTGGACATGATGGAATGGGGAGCAGGTCCAGGTGTCCAAGGCTGCAGCAGCTTTGCAGATGCTGATGGGCCAGGTGGGCAGCTGAGATAGGGGGAAGAGAAAGGCAGATGGGGAGTTGCAGAGTCCCTGCAGTCAGTTGTAAGGATGGGTGGACTGCCAAGTGCCCAAATTTTCATCACAGGAGTGCAGGAATGCTGCAACAGCCTTAACTTTGGGTACAGGTTGTAAGCCCCTTTGTTCAGCACTGTCATATTTTCAAATGGCCACTGAACGAACTGAATGAAGTGAGGACTATCTGTACTTTTCCATATAGTTACCTCCATGTATTAGGTATTGATTGTATCTCTCCAAAGAGGGGATATTAATTTTATCTATCTGAAGCACCAATTAATTAGTACAGATTGGAAACCTTTAAGTCCTTTGTTTGAATCCAAATAGTAAACAAACAATACCAGTTTATTTTGGTTGGTGGAAAAGCCTGATTCTGATGTGCTGTCCCATTCCACTCAATCATCTCTATGAGGTATTCCATCTCTCCAAAATACCCATATATTTTGTCTATCCTAACCGTGAAGCATCTTAATTTTTTACATTATTCAATCACTCAAACTGAATTATCAACAGGCCATCCGTTAGAGGAAAGTTAAAAAGTACTAAGTTCTATTATGTGGCAAATGATTCCCCTATAACAGGGGTGTCAAACTGCCGGCCTCTGGGCCGGATGCATCACCAGGAAACCGCGCCCACCCCATTATCAGCAATGGAGAAAAAGCTCCGATACGTTGCGTGATGTCACGTGATGTCACGAATTTGACATGTCTGTTCTATAATTTTACTGCATGAAACTTTCCTTATCCTTTCAAACCATTCAGTTACTCTAATATGCAAATATCTTTACTGTAGCATTGTGGCATTTATATTGCATTATTCTCATTTATTTACATTTAAGAGTAGAGTTCACATCCTTTTATACAGATTAAAAGAGCTGTATCTAAAATAAAGCTATAGTCATATACTGCTGTTTCTTGGAAAGAAAATATTTGCAATACAGTGATAATGAGCATAAGAGGAAATTAATAACATGATCCTGCTAATCTATACTTCTTTGCCCTTTAAAACTACTCTGAACTTTATACAGCTCTGATTTTCAGGCATGCTCAGTTCAATGCATTAATGTCAACAACACAGGCTACCCAAAGCCTTGGCTGGATAGCAAAAGAATTTGACCCTCTGCTCTATGATAGCAAGTTTGCACACTAATATCACACCAAATTATTAATTGCCACGTGCATTTCAGAGATAATTTTGGTTATTAAAGTTTCATTAACACCATGCTGTGAAAAGCTTTTAGATTTTGAATTCTAAATGGGGATTTGATATGTGAAAACTGTCAGCTGAAGGTCACAGAATACATAAATGCTATTTACTACCTCGTTTAAATTCATAAACTTTCTCCCATTAATAACAGTCTTCTGAGCCTAGTACAGAAGCTTTCTGACAAGAAATCACCTCCAGGACCACTATACCAACCTAGCTATCTAGAAGGAACAGTAGAATAAATGAATTCCATTTTGAGATACCTGCTTCTCATTTAATATTTAGTATGGATTTTTTAAATCTTTGCTAGATACCACAAATGAAGCATATTTTGCATTCAAGTGCTAAATCCAAACAGTTCTCTAATGCCTGAAGTGCAATTTAAATCCTAACCAAATACCAGGGTTGAACTGCTCTACATATATGCAAATATGTGCAGATTATCAGCTATAGCATCCATTCTGAAACATCTACACTTATAAAAATAACTTTTTTTTCTCTTGCCATTCCACCTATACTAATTTCAGTCTAAATGAATGTTGGACATCCTATAGCGGTGCCGATTTTCTAGTTAACATTGCATGGGAGCAGCTGTAATATTAATATAGTGATATACACATTATCCAAATGTTCAGTTTATGAGCAGTTGTTTAATTAGGAATTTAGGCTTTATTGGTAAACTTTATTGGCTATGCCAGGAAAGACATTTTGGACAGTGTTCTTAACAGCTTGCTTGAGAAAAGGGAATGGCCATATTTCTGCCAACTAGCAATAACAAGCTCAGATGCCTCCAGATGTCACTAAAACCTAAGAGGCAAAGAAGATAGAAGGAAGCAACCTAAGCAAACACGGAAGTACAAGCTCCCCCTTCCATAAAGAAAATTAAATAGCTTCCTTGTGTGAGAGTTACTCTACAGTACTTGGAATGTTTATTGTATTTGCTTCAGCAGAACTGGCTTTTTCACAAGTATTTAATCAAAAAAGTATTTTCAGAAAAATTCAGAGAAAATAGCAAATCACAGGTTCATAGACTATTTTTCTTCCATCCACATTTCCCATTTCTTCCTTTCAATTATAGAATTCATTAGCCAGCCTTTCCCAGATTTTACATGCCTGAAATAAAAACTGTGCACAATTCGCTCTGTATGTGTATTAAAGGACAAAGTGAAGTAAATTCCAGATATACCTTAACGAATACTTAAGGGATTAAAAGATTCAACACACTGACTAAAGAAGAGGATCCTACTTTCGACTCCAGGGTTTCCACACCTGAGATTCAGCAATGCTTGTTAATATTTTTTGAATCAATTACACAGTATTGGTAAAATGCTTTGTAATCAGTGGACGGAAAGCATACCAAATAAACATTTGAAGCCACAATGAAGACTGTATTTCACACAATTTATGGCCCATCAACCAGAAACCAGTAAGTAATCGACAAATGTGTTGGCTTTTTTTTATCAAGTTTGCGGCTTTCATGAAAGGCTTCTAATCTTCTTCTCTTTAGAAAGAGAAAGAAACATGCTTTCGTTTCCCCAGGTAGTTCAGTACTTGGCAGCAACGAGGAGAGAAATCAGCAGCTTTTTAAAGCAAAGCTTCTGGCCACCATTTCCAAGGAATAGTTAAAAGAAACCTGGCACTTGCTTTCGCTCTCAACTACACAGGCGTCCCAGTCAAGCTGTTACTACGTGGTCAACTCAGTCCATTTTAATCCGGCTCACTTTATTTACAAAATATGCATTAGACCCGAAGCTTTCACAGTCTAATGGGAGGTTCTTTTGTTGGGAGGATTAAAACAAAAAAACAAAACAAAAACCCACACACATCAAATAATCTGATCGTTTAAATCTCGTTTCTCAAATAATCCTTCTTAAATTTTAGCATCTTCCTTGTTTGCTTCCCTACCGCGGGACGACTAAAGCCCAGGAGAGTGGAAATAGTTTCTTACAAAGGAGGGCAATACTTTGCCTCCCAGTTTTTGAGCAGAAGAAATCCAGATTTCCTCTTCGCTTCTTTTCTCTACAAAAGGCCCATACTCGTCGTCGCCTGGAAGGGCAAAGAGTAGTTAGGTTCCAGCAAGGGACCCCAAGAAAGATATTCCCTTCCCCTAGAAAAAAAAAAAGGGGGGAGGGTGTCAATCCCAGCTCAAGCACTTATAAAGAAAAGGGTTCTAGCCCTGGAAAGAGCGATCCGGAGACATATAGGCAGCATTTACCTCTTGAAATCCCTCATTAGCCTCCGCCTGGCTGGAGTGGACATGGTCTTCTCGCCCCGATGATCAAGGACTCCCGGTCACCCCCTCCCACAAAAGCCTCGGCACTCTTCCTACCGCAGCTGCCCCGCTCCTCGCGTTGGTTCACAAACAACTCTGCAATGGCGTCTCCCTCCGCCGGTGGGAGGAGGGAAAGAAGCCACCCTTCGCGACTCTACCACTGTGCCCGCTTGCGGAGGAGAGACCTAGAACGCCTTAGGAATGTACCACCGCGCCAGGGTGAAAAGGGGAGTGCCTCTTTCTCCGAAAACCCGGCGGTAGCTTTCTCTCCCTTTTGCCCGAGGGGGACGCGGTTGGCGCGCGCGACGTTTTGCTGATTTCACTTGCAACGCACGCTGACCGGATAACCCTTTGATTTCAAGATTGGGTCTATTATTCAGGTTTCTATATTAGCCACAGTTCCCTGGTCGTAAGTTGTGGAGGCGAGGTGTAAGCCTTATGAAGAATCTAATTATAAACAAGTCTTTATGGTGTCTTAAGGAATTTATTACCGCATGAAAAACTGGTCGGTTCTTAAGATGCCACACCATTATTTTTGCCGCCAAGCGTAACCAGCAACTGAACTTATAGGTACGGGACTCTGTGTGTATGTGTGTATAGCGACGTTGCCCAGCAAAGGAGTGCTTTTCTTGCCATAATCTTCTAATCTTTTTTTTTTTAGATATATCCATTCTACGATGACATCGGGGTTGCTTGGGTAAGGGAAACAATGATGCCCTGAAAACTGATGGATAATGAAAAAATCTTGTGCTCTCTGTCCACTTCGTTTACTGCAAAATAAAAATAGTTAAGCGGATTCACATAATCTGAGAAGCAAGTATACTTCTGCCGCTGAAGAGAGGCGCAGATATACGTGAATGAGCATAGGGGGAAAAAAAAACAATTAGCAGAATGCCTAGTTGTAGCCACGGAAATATCGCAAGCTTTCTATTTCTGAGCCGCTGCTGTGCAATGAGACCCGACTGCCTAAATGCGCTCGAAATGAAGCGGATTAAAAAAAAAAACCCCAATGCAGCATATTGCCTATTAATTTAGAAATAGTTTGACGCAGGTAACTACCGCGCAACTGAAAACCACCCGCCCCTGGAACTTTTCGATCATCTGATATGTACAGGCGTTACATATAAAGACAAAGAAATGAGCTTTTTCCGGGCTGGGGGCAGTTGGCATTGTCTGGGTGCCTCCAGACTTAACTTTTTGCCGATTCGCGGGACTTTCGTGTAACCGCGGCTTTGCAGAAACCCCGTTAGGCGGGGTAGCACATCGTGTTCCACCTGGGAGCTGACGTCACTCAGGACCTTGCCTTGCCCGAAATCCATCGAACGCCATGACGTCGTCCCTGGCTGTTGACATAGCGGCGGTTGCCATGGAACCGGGCCGGTTTGCTTGGCTAGACCTGGGAAGACTCAACATGGGGATTTCCCGGGATCAGGTCAGGAGCGACCTAGGTCAGGGTTGCGCGGGAGGGCAGCTGTGGGATATCCTGGTGTGACGCGGGAAGGAGGTTCCTTGAGGCCCGGAAAAGAGCAAGGCAGGGTGGAGGTTGCGGTGGTGAAGCTTGCTCAGGTTGTGTTTCCGAATACTGTAGCATGGGAGGAGATGCGGTGAAAGTGAGGAAAATATTGCAGCCTGACAATCGTCGGAAACAAAATGCACGTTTAAAAGCAAAGGATTATTGTGCAGTCCTATAGTCCCTTGCTCCAGAGAAACCTTCAGTACCTAAATTAATGTGCAGGGATTTGAGTTGGATATACATTATGGAACATCCAAATGCAGCAAGGGGCATATTTGCAATGAAGGTTAATCAGAAATTTCCACCATGATATCCCTCACTATGGGCAGAAGGATCATTTATTTATTTATTTATTTATTTAAGATTTGTTTTATATAGCCATCTAACTCACTCACAGTAACTCCTGGAGGCTTACAAAGATAAAAAGACCAATACAAAAATAAATAAAATGCCATAACACACACACACACACCCGCACCCCGCTGGCAACATCAAATGCACCCTTTTATGGGCATCTCATTTCCATCTGTTAAATGGTTTTAATGCTTCCTGCAAAAATTAGGGGGTTAAACGTTTGCCATTTTTTTCCTTTTTGAGAAGGGGGAGATACTCTGTTATAGCACAGTGTACCCAGTAGAAAATAAGTAAATAAGGATAAGCCACAAAGAACGCAAACCGACAAGGTTCAAAAGAGGGAGAGGTGAGCTGGTCCTGGTAGAAATTTGCATTACTTCACCTACATTTCCTTGCTATTGACCATTCTGATAGAAGCTAATAAATTGCCTGCTCTCAATTTTCTTATGTATCACATTTTCCATGTTTTCTGCAATTAACCATTTTGGAAATGAATCCTCACAATATTCTTATAAAGAATAGTTTCTTCAAATAATCTTATTGAAAGAAGAGAATATTGTTAACAAGAGAATACACTCAGCCAATATGCTAGTTCTAATATAGTTGCATTATAAATCTTGGAGCAATAATGTAGTTTTCAGGTGGATATGAAATGAAAGCATTAAGAGTCAAGAGTAGACTACTGTATAAACTAATTGCCTGATTTGAATGCAGGCTACCCTTTGTATTACATGGGATATGGTCCACCAAATCACTTTTTCTTAACAACTCGGAGTTATCCAGGATCAGAGCTAAACCCAATTTATTCAACAATCTGTTCTTTCAGGTAGTAAGCTTACTTATGAAAATAGATAAGCAGAGTCTCAATAAAATTCTTATGTCCTCAGCGACAGTTAGTTGGAAGCATATTATTTCTAATACTGGTAGGAGCATATATCATCATGACAAACAATTGTAGATAGCCTTATCCTGCAGTAGTCTTTTTCAATGAGAATAAATATTAATTAATTGCCCCCATTTAGTTTAGTGGAACTTGATAAATCAGTGTCCTTAACCATTATGTAGCTTATTAGATACAAGATGTTTGATTCTGATTATGTGCTATCAGGCCAGTATGCCTGTAAGTGTAGGTATAATTTATCTCCTGTTGTTTATAAACATGGCTTAAGAAACAATCAAAAATAAGACTGGTTAACAAAACAAAAATAAGACTGGCTAACAAAATATTTTTTTTTCTTCAAGAGATTTCAGACTTGAGTATGGAGATGTATGAGATCCTTGGAAAAGTGGGAGAGGGAAGTTACGGAACGGTAATGAAATGTAAACACAAGGAAACAGGACATATAGTTGCCATTAAGATATTTTATGAAAAACCAGAAAAATCTGTCAACAAAATTGCAATGAGAGAGATTAAATTCCTGAAGGTTTGCTTCTTTTATTCTTTTGAAAATCAGTATTTTTAATAGAGGCCTGTATAACTTGTAGCAGGAAAAGAGCCACATTGATAAATGAAAATATAATCACAGGATGCAAATAAACGCCTGATGCACCAATCAGTTGTTCACCAGCCAGTAGAGTTGTGGTGTAGTGCTAGAGCTGGAGGCGTAGAAAGTATTTAGCAGGACATCTTTGCACTGCCAGTGACTGTTTATTTATTGATTTTTTTAAAAAAAATGCTGGTGGGCCACATGTTGTGTGGGGTGTTTTGATACTAAAAATTTGATTTATAACCTAGTAAATACATCTTCTTGTAAACTTCCTCTTACCACTTCGGTGTCGAGGGAGATACAAAATTCAGGTTCTTGCACTTCTGGTAGCCTCAACCATTGTTATTTGAGGCTGTTGCAGTGTGTCTTTGATGTTGTCTCTCCATCTTCTTCTGGGTCTGCCTTGTGTTCTTTGGCCTTCTCTTTTTGTGTATGCCTTTTATGGTATAGAATCCCAAGACATTCTCTCCAGGTGAGCGAACCACTTAACTTGCTATCTTTGTATATAATTTAAGATTGGTTCTATTACAGTTCTTTCTCTTATGATCTCATTTTTTTATTTTATCCCTTCTTGTCACTCCATCAGCTTTCCTCAAACATCTCATTTCCGTGAAGACTAGCTTTCACTCATGCTTTATTGCAAATGTCCATGTTTGGCACTGGTAACATAGGTTGGGGAATCAATAAAGATATATATATATATATTACTATAAGTAAAGGGATTATGTTTATGTCAGACTTATTTTTATGTAAGCCTTTTGAAATTAGCATGCATTGTTTTTCAAGAACTTAACACTCACCTGAATTTTCCAAAGAAATTAAATTACATTTATTATTGTATGAATTTCTTATATTATCTGTAGCATCAATGAAGGCTGGCTTATTCAGGGTTGGCAGTATTTCTTTGCTTTAGAGATTTAGATTTTTAGATTTTATGTGCTTAAATATTTTGAAATTTTATTTTTCAGTGAGATTGTTTCAGTGAAAGTTGAAGTTGAAGCTTTTCTTTGCTGGCTATCCCGGTGAAGATTCCTCTTGGAATGTACACATGCACAGAAAACCTCTTTAAAGTTATCCTGCTGCAGCTACTTCACATCTTCATGTGGCTGCAGCAAGATATGGGGCTGCCCTTGAGGACCACTCGGAGGCTTCAGCTGGTGCAGAATGCGGCCGCGCGAGTTGTGATGGGGGTTTCCCGATACTCCCATGTAACACCTCTACTCCGTGAGCTGCATTGGCTTCCGGTTGCCCTCCGGGTGAGATTCAAGGTGCTGGTGATGACCTATAAAGCCCTAAATGGCTTGGGTCTGGGATATTTGGGGGAACACCTGTTGCCGGCATCAAGTTCCCTTCGTCCAGTGCGCTCCCACAGGGAGGGCCTTCTCAGGGTGCCACAGGTAAGAGATTGCCGGCGGGTAACACCCAGGGATAGGGCCTTCTCAGTGGGGGCGCCTGCCCTTTGGAACCAGCTGCCAGTGGAGCTGAGGACTGCCCCCGACCTCCGTTCATTCCACCGGGGCCTGAAGACCTGGCTCTTCGAGCTCTCTGGCCCAGGCTGAGGATTAATCTTATTTTAACTGGGGTTTTATTTATGCAGGGACAAATATATTTTTTTAAATTTGTTTTTAACTTTTGTATTTTGGTTTTTTAATCACCCTGTAAACTGCCCTGAGTCCTTCGGGAATGGGCGGTATATAAATGTAATAAAATAAATAAATAAATAAATAAATAAATAAATAAATAAATAAATAGATAAATATGATTATTTTGCTTTCAGTGGATAATATAACAATTAAAATACAGCAGTTATACATTAATTATATAATATTTATTATTATTATTATTATTCCCTCACTTTCCAAAGCTTTGTTTCTGTGTAGTTTCAAAGCCTCATGCTGTTTAACTTTTATGTAAATCTGTTAGGTGAGGTGATCTGGGATTTGGAGGTGGATGTTATTGGCATTCTGATTTTGTCCAACTATATTTCTCCCTTTTATTGGAGTTGTATGCTGTTGCACAGATAAGGGACTACTGACTGGATGCTTGAATGACTGAGACATGAATAAATTGGAGGCTGGATAGAATTGGGATTCTCAGATGTGGGCATTTGAAAAATAGCTTACTTAGATAAGATTGAACTTTTGAAGACGTCAGTAGCTTTAGAGTATTTTTCATCAATTTTTGTCATTGAAAGGACAAGTAACTTTGATGATCTGGAGTCCCTTTGGCCAGGTATGTCTATTTTTAGTCAGGGATAGAATATTCATTCTCTGAAATTTCCTATCTGATATCTATGAGGTTATATTTGAAGGTGGCAAGCTTTTCGCATCCATTGAAAACGCCACATTTAAGATCAGTGGCTCTTTGGTGCTGCCATACAAGCAGAAAAAAACAGCAGCGATGTGTCACAGATCATTATAAATGGTTTCACAGTTTCTTTTAGATTCTTCCACCTTACAGCCAGAAGCAATGTGTTTCCATTTGCATTGTTCCTGATCTTTATTTGCTAGTTTAAGAGATGGTTGTGATTCTGGTAGCAAGTTATGGGTAGCGGTTTTCAAGATTCTTTGACCAAAATTGACTCACAGAGGATAGACCAATTTTGCTCTGTTAGATACTGAAAGCAGTAGTAGGGCTCACATATTCTGCAGATTCTGGTAACAGCACATGTAATTCCTAAAAGAATTGCACTGGGTGCCCTATGTTTATGGTATATGTTTGTGGCATTGGTAATAACATTTAGAATCCTAAATGGGACATCTCTCTTGTAAGTATTTGCCTAAATATTAAGTTCTGTGAGTCTGTCCTCTTTGTTGCCTTATAGAAGCTGTATGTTAGGAAGAGATAAAGAGATTTTCAGCTGTGGTAGCTGAGTTATGGAATGACTCCTTTCATGGGCCTTTCATGGTACATAGATTTATTTCAACAACAAGTTACGTTGTAATTATATAAGCCTTGAGATTAATATAGTGTTATGTTCTTTAGTAGTGTTAATTTTAAAATTGCAGTTGCTATTGTATAGTTTTCCTGATTCAATCTATGGCATAGGTGGGTCAGAAATATGTTAATATAGGTAGTCCTTTTGTTGTTAGCTGCGAAGTTGTGTCCGACCCATCACAACCCTATGGACAACGTTCCTCCAGGCCTTCCTGTCCTCCACCATCTTCTGGAGTCCATTTAAGCTCACGCCTACTGCTTCAGTGACTCCATCCAGCCACCTCATTCTCTGTCGTCCCCTTCTTCTATTGCCCTCAATCTTTCCCAGCATTAGGCTCTTCTCCAGTGAGTCCTTCTCATTAGGTGGCCAAAGTATTTGAGTTTTAGCTTCAGAATCTGGCCTTCTAAAGAGCAGTCAGGGTTGATCTCCTCTAGGACTGACTGGTTTGATCGCCTTGCAGTCCAAGGGACTCGCAGGAGTCTTCTCCAGCACCAGAATTCAAAGGCCTCAATTCTTTGGCGCTCAGCCTTTTTAATGGTCCAACTTTCACTGCCATACATTGCAACTGGGAAGACCATAGCCTTGACTATACGCACTTTTGTTGACAGGGTGATATCTTTGCTTTTTAGTGTGCTGTCTAGATTTGCCATGGCTTTCCTCCCAAGGAGCAAGCGTCTTTTAATTTCTTGGCTACAGTCCCCATCTGCAGTGATCTTGGAGCCCAGGAAAATAAAATCTGTCACTACCTTCATTTCTTCTCCATCTATTTGCCAGGAATTGAGAGGGCTGGATGCCATGATCTTGATTTTCTTAATGTTAAGTTTCAACCCAAGTTTTGCACTCTCCTTCTTCACCCACAACAAGAGGCTCTTTAGTTCCTCTTCACTTTCTGCCTTAGAGTGGTATCATCTGCATATCTTAGGTTGTTGATAACTGAGTCCAAACTTTCCATTGCTAATCATGACAGTTAAGTGAATTGTGCCCCTTTTTAGTTTTTTGCCACAGTTGTTAAGCGAATCACTGCAGCTGATAAGTAATTCATGTGATTGTTAAGCAAATCTGGTTTCCCCCATTGACTTTGTCGGAAGCCAACTGGGAAGATTACAAATGGCGATCACATGACCCCGGGATAGTGCAACTGTCAAAAATACATGCCAATTGCCAAGCACCTAGATTTTGAAAGTATGACCATGGGGATGCTGCCATGTCATAAGTGTGAAAAACCAATTATAAATCACTTTTTTCAGTGCCACTGTAACTTTGAACAGTCACTAAAAGAATTGTTCTAAGTCAAAAACTATAAATACTGTAACATATAATTATTGGACCTATTTCCATAATTTATTGGTTGCTTGACTACCAATAACTCTGGGAGGCTTTACAATTCAGTAAAGAGGGTAGCTTGACTTTCCTTGTGGAAAGATTCTTAAATTCAGAATTGAGGTAAATTTTATGAGTAAATTCCATTTTAAAAAAATTGTAGATGAAACAAAGTTTTCAGGTTTTTTTTTCATACAGTAGGTTATACCATAAATGCTGATTTCCTAGTTAACAGTAATATTTGTGATACTTTTTTTAATTACTTAATAAAATATATTGGCTTAAATTCATTATAAAAATAGATGAATAATAAATAATATTCAGAAGTGTTGAGGGCAGTGTAGAGCACACAAAATATTTATTTGCTCTTTTGTTAACAGCAATTTCGTCATGAAAACTTGGTCAATCTGATTGAAGTCTTCAGACAAAAAAAGAAAATTCATTTAGTGTTTGAATTTATTGACCATACAATTTTAGATGAGCTGCAACACTATTCTCATGGACTGGATAGTAGAAGACTTAAAAGGTATCTTTATCAGATTCTTCGAGCAATTGACTACCTCCACAGCAATAATGTAAGTACTTTTCAAAAATATTGTAAAGTACTGTACAGCTTGACTACTGCAATGTACCACCTAGAAGCTTCAACAGGTCCAGAATGCAGCAGCATGAGCAGTGATGGGCCTGCCTCATTATGCCCATGCAACTCCATGGTTTGCAAGCTGCACTGGTTGCCATTTAGCTTTTGGGTGCTGGTAGTTTCCTATAAAGCCCTTCAGTGACATAAGACCTGGTTACTTGAAGGCTGCCTGTCTTCCACAGTATCTGCCCCACTGATTCAAACTGGCAGGGGTGGTGGTCTCTGGGTTTCTTCAGTTAAACAATGCATCTCTTGAGATTCTGAAAGCAGACTTTTGCTGTAGCAGTACTTGTTATGTCAATTTAGTATAATAGCAAATCACTCCCATATCAAACGTACTTGAGTCACAGACTTCTTTCATCTGGGCTCTTGAGTTAATACTGTATTTGCTTTTCTATCCATCCTGTTCCAAACATCCAACTCTCGAACAAAGGGATAAGTCCCTTTTTTCAAGTCATGCTTACAGGAAATTGAATTCCTAATTAACAGTTATATTATTGCTCCTTCCAGTGTATTAAAACAAAAGCTGTAATTACAAACCAAGCATTTATTATTTCAAAAATGCTTTGTTCCACTAAAAGAAAAAGTCTAGGTTTAAATAAAGTGGAATATAGTGTTTCCAAAATGATAATAAGCAAGCTTGTTGGGCTCACCTTTGAAAATAATTAAATGCGTGTCATATCAAGATCTCAGTATGTAACTTGCTGTTCAGTCTTTCTTTTATTGCTGGAACTAGTATAAGACTAAAAGTACCGATATTATAGGTAGGCTTTAGTCTTAAGCCAGATACATTTGATCAGTCCAACTAATTGACCTAGACTTTTCCCCCAGCTCCTAAAAGATAATTGTTTTACTTATTCTTTTATTCTTAGTTGTTTAGCAGTTTGAACTTATGTTCTTGATATATTTACTGAACTAGTTAGCATTTAATTTTCTGTTCAAACAACATATTTTTGTTCTTAAACCAGATTCTACATTATTCTTCTGGTAGGTCATTCACCGTGATATTAAACCTGAAAACATTTTGGTTTCACAAACTGGAATTACCAAGCTTTGTGATTTTGGATTTGCTCGGACTTTAGCAGCCCCAGGTGATATTTACACTGATTATGTTGCTACAAGATGGTACAGAGCTCCAGAACTGGTATTAAGAGATACAACATATGGGAAGTAGGTTTTTTTTTTTAAAAAAATCATTAATTATTTTTAAAGTACAGCCACACAAATTATTCCAAAACAAATGTCTACAAACTTACTTGTGAAGAATAGTAAAGGAACATTAGATGGCGCCCTGATACATTTCTACACTATAGTTTTTGTTCTGAATTTTAAAAAGTCCTTGATTCAGATTCAACTCCTAATGAACCTCTGGGAATAGCCGTGTAGTTTTCTTTGTATAGTAACAATATGGGATGGTTTGCCATTGCTTATTCTGGATTCTTGTTTTTTATTTGTTTGTTTGGTTTCCATTCTACCCTGTGTTCTGGTATTCCCTGGAAGCTCCCAATTCAAATACTAATCAGGTCCAACTCTGCTTAACTTCCCAAGTCAGCCAACGGCTATTGCTTTTCTTTCTTTCTTTCTTTCTTTTTCTTTCTTTCTTTCTTTCTTTCTTTCTTTCTTTCTTTCTTTCTTTCTTTCTTTCTTTCTTTCTCTTTCTCTTTTCTTTCTTTTTCTTTCTTTCTTTCTCTTTCTCTTTTTTGATAAAGACTAAAGAAAGTATTCAGTCTCAGCAATTTATAGAATTTTGTATACATAATCTGCAGTTTGAAGAGAATTATAAATGTTGCATTAGGGTAAATCCTTGGCTACAAAAACACAAGCAAAAGTTTTGAAAATTTGAGCTGAGGAGATTTGGGCTACAGTAGCCTCTGCCAGCTGAAAGTTCATGCAAAGTTTGGTATCAATATGAAACTTTATACAAAAAATATACATTCCTTTTTCATCCACCCTTATGACTATATGAGTATTTATGACAGGAATAGCTGCTTAATTCTGGTTCTAAACCAGGTGTGTGAATTTGGTGGACTTCTTTTGATGGCAAGATTTTTTTGTGCATGTGTGTATGTATCTTAATTTATCTTATTTCATTGAAGAAAAAGTGAAAGTAATAAATTAATTTATTTTAGAGCATTTATATGATAAGATGTAAACATTTGTAAATTTAGTCTTTGTATTGTTGAGCACTTTGTTCATTTCCTGATCTTAGACCTGTGGACATCTGGGCTTTAGGTTGTATGATTATCGAGATGGCCACTGGTAACCCCTATCTACCCAGCAGCTCTGACCTAGATCTACTTCACAAAATCGTGACCAAAGTTGGTAAGTACTGTTCTTAATGTTACTCAAAGAGAAGTAATGTGAAGTTATAAAGTTACCACTTTATAATGTCTTGGTAAGACCACTCTTGGAATACTGCATTCAGTTTTGGTGACCACAATGTAAAAAAGATGTTGAGACTCTAGAAAGAGTACAGAGAAGAGCAACAAAGATGATTAGGAGACTAGAGGATAAAACATATAAGGAACTGTTGCTGGACTTGGGTATGTCCAGTTTAATGAAAAGAAGGACTAGGGGTGACATGATAGCAGTGTTCCAATATCTCAGGGGTTGCCACAAAGAAGAGGGAGTCAAGCTATTCTCCAAAGCACCTGAAGGCAGGAAAAGAAGCAATAGATGGAAACTAATCAAAGAGAGAAGCAACCTAGAACTAAGGAGAAATTTCCTGACAATTAGAACAATTAATCAGTGGAACAACCTGCCTCCAGAAGTTATGAATGCTCCAACACTGGAAGTTTTTAAGAAGAGACTGGACAACCATTTGTCTGAAATGGTAGAGGGCACGGGTCGGCAACCCGCAGCTCTGGAACTGCATGCGGCTCTTTCAGTCGTCTCTTGCGGCTTCCAGTCCTTCTCCGCCATGTGCAGTCCCGAAAAAAAAGGACTAAAAAAGTTCAACCAATCAATTCAAACTTCTCATGAAAAAAAACTCACGAAGCTTGTATTGATTGGTTGAACTTCTTTAGTTTGTGGGACTGCCCACAAACCTCTTTTCTTCTTCAGACTGCACATGGCGGCAGCGGAGGAAGAGACTGGAGGATTGCTGGAAAGGTGAGTGGGCCCTTTTTCCACCTGCTGCGCCTTCCTTGGGCTCCCCTCCTCCGAACACACCGCTGCCGCCTCGCCCGACTCCCTCCTCACCCCACTCTTTCGCAACAGGGCCATACAGCCCTTTTTACGTCTGCTGCACCTTCCTCAGGCTCCCCTCCTCTGAACACATCGCTGCCGCCTTGCCCGACTCCCTCCCCACCTCACTGGGTGAAACAGTGGAGGAGGGCAGCCCGAGGAAGGTGCAGCAGATGGAAAAAGGGCCGGACAGCCCTGCTGCAAAAGAGTGGGAATTACCACCTCAGTTGCCTCGGTTGCTGGGCAGTGGCAGGGCATGAAAGAGCAAGTGGTTGTGCATGTGAAGTTGCAGAAGATGCTAAGCCGGAGGCAACCCTCAGACCTCGGATCTGGATGCAGTGACTTTGGAGCGGTCTTATGTAGTGTTGAGCTGCAAAGAGGTCCAGTTGCAAGGAGTAATAAGAGTACTATTGACTACATCCATATTTTGGCTGCAACAATAGGGCATGCAGGCTTGGCTTGCCGAAGGATTTCCTGAAGAAGGAGGTGCGAGCTCTGAAGAAAAACTCCTTGCACTCCGATTCTTCCCAGAGAGGGAGAGCGTGGGGCGGGGGGAGAGCAGTCTTTTCCGAGGGGAGGAGAAGCCAGGATGGCAGAGCCATCCATACCAGAGCTGGATGGGGGGCAGGGTAGGGCAGGGCTGGTGCCTTAGGCTCCACCCTTCAATCAAGCCCCCTGTTCTGTGCGTGTGCACCTTTGCGCGAATGCGCGCATGCATTTTCTGGCTCCCAGGTTTTTTTTTGAGGGAACTGGTTCTGAGTGGCTCTTTCAGTGTTTCAGGTTGCCGACCCTTGGTATAGGGTTTCCTGCCTGAACAGGGGGTTGGACTAGAAGATCTCCAAGGTCCCTTCCAACTTTGTTGTTGTTGTTGTTAATAGTAGTAGTAGTAGTAGTAGTAGTAGTAGTAATACAGGGCAAATCTATTGGTCCAGAATTAACCCTATATGTCTTTCTGTTCAGGCTTTGGGATTTCTATAAGTTTGATTAAGGGAATGGATGAATCATATTTTTTATCTAAAAAAACACTTTCAGTAAAATTTTACTTGAAAAGTTCTCCTTGGCTTCAAAATGTCTGCATGTTTTCTTATGATACATAAAATAGAAAATATGTGAAGCAAAATAGATTCAATTCTTTCAATGCATGAATGTCTGATCCACTTTGCTCCCTAGAACTTTCTCTCTTTTCTGCCCCCCTCATATAAAAGTGATAAACTGTGGTAAATCTGGTCTTATTATTCATGCTATCTTACTTGCTTGACTTCAAATACAGATTTCATTTTTACCTAGCTCTCATCTCTTAACCTCTCCAAAGTCATATTGGAACATGTTGATCCCATGTTTAAATACTTCTTCCTGTATTTTTAATTTCAATGCAAATTATCTCCAAGGTTACTCCAAAAGCCAGAAGCAAATACTTTCTAGAAATGTACAGAAATCATTTTAAGATACAGCATTTATTAATTGTAGAACTGACCTAAGTGTATATGTTATCTGTTTACTTCCTCCTTTCCTTTTTATGTTATATATTCTGTCAAATATATAACAAATTTGCAGATGACACTAAAGGTAAAGGTAAAGGTTCCCCTGCACATGCGTGCTAGTCGTTTCCGACTCTAGGGGCCGGTGCTCATATCTGTTTCAAAGCCGAATAGCCAGCGCTTGTCTGAGGACGTCTCCGTCGTCATGTGGCCGGCATGACTAGACACCAAAGGCACATGGAGCGCTGTTACCTTCTCACCGTAGTGGTCCCTATTTTTCCACTTGCATTTTTATGTGCTTTTGAACTGCTAGGTTGGCAGAAGCTGGGACGAGTAACAGGCGCTCGCTCTGTTACACGGCACTCGGGATTCGACCCGCCAAACTGCCGACCTTCTGATCGACAAGTTCAGCGTCCTAACCCACTGAGCCACCGTGTCCCTGTGCAGATGACACTAGACTGGCAGAAATAATGAACATCCCAGAAGACAAGCTCAGGATCCAGAACGATCTTGACAAAGGGGCCCTATCTAACAAAATGAATTTTAATGGGGAGAAAAGCAATGTTTTACATTTAGGCAGGAAAAATCTATCTGAAATCATATAGGTTCTCCTGCTTGAGCAGGGGACTGAACTAGAAGACCTCCAAGGTCCCTTCCAGATTCTATTCTGTTCTATTCTAGATTCTACAATGTATGCTCCTTGGGGCAAGGATGCATACACTTACAGATTATACACTTAAGTTTCATTTTAACTGACAATTGGGAGGATGGATTGTCTATTAAATATTATAGAGCCTGACATCTCTTGTGTGATGTTGTCATTACACCAGTGATGCAGAATGCATCATTTATGTCCATTAATATGCAAATATCAATTGATACCAAACAGAAGAATTTAAATGATGACATCATGCAATTGAGATGAATTACATTGCCTATGTCATTTGCATAAGAATATTATTAATCATCAGATTTTTTTTATATATATTTTGCATGTACTAAACATAAGTTGCCAATTTCCTTCACAGTTACTTGTTCCCTGAGGCCTAATCAGATTTAGAAATCTAGGTGTGTTACTCTCCTTCCAGAGTTCTGGAAGTGTTGCATGGTTTAGATTCCTCCCTGCCTTTCCATATTCTTTCTGTGGGAAACTTGAAAGAAATAAAAGCCTTCAGCTTTTAACCTTATTTAACTTCAAGATGAGAGGATTTGTGTTTACTTTCAGATGTATGACAGGGAATGTTAGTTTGTGTTCTGGGCTAGCCGGATTTTCAGAAATTGCACCGCTCGAGGTATCCATTATTGTACCTCTACTGAACGTGTACAATCTGCTGAACTTTACTAAATAATCATTATAATGAAATAAATCCAAGGTCTTACACAGGGGAATTTATTCCCACTACACTATAGGACAGATAGTCCTCAACTGAAAATGACACCTGGGACTGAAAGTTCCATCACTAAGTGATGCAGTCTGCACTGCAACCGGACTGCTAAGTGATGGCAATTCTTGCTGTCCCGGTTGGCATCCGTAAACTGAATTCCAGGCTAGTTATGCAAGGCAACTCCTGCCAGCTTCCTACCACCAAAGTCAGTGCAGAAGCTGGTAGGAAGTTGCAAATCCCAGCCCAGCAGGCAGCTGCTGAGTGGGGGAGGGAGGGATAGGGTGCCCCAGAGATTCAGCTTGAGCTAAGGAGTGTACACGAGTGTGTGAGAAAAGTATGGATTGGGGAGGGTGTCTGAGGATACAGTGAGGGTTGGGGAGAGTACGCAAGGGTGAGATTAGGGCTGAGGAGGGTATGTGAGGGTGCAGTGAGGGTTGGGGAAGAGCGCATGGATGTAATGCGGCTCAGTAAGGGTTTGTGAGGGTATTGTAATTGGTTCTGGCATGATGAGTATTTATACCTTTGGACTATAACAGGGGTAGGCAACCTTGGCTCTTTTATGACTCGTGGACTTCAACTCCCAGAATTCCTGAGCCAGCATGGCTCAGCTTGGAAACCTTTCCCTTTTCCCTCAGCATGGCTGGCTCAGGAATTCTGGGAGTTGAAGTCCACGAGTCATAAAAGAGCCAAGGTTGTCTACCCCTGGACTATAAGTACCGTCTCCTGTTTGACTAACTGGCATTCCCCACATACCTGACAGTGTCCACTGATATCTGTTCCAATTCCTGGCCAGCAGAACTTGTCTAGTATTCGGTAGACACTTCCTTGTATACATTGTCATTTCTGGCCAAAATGTTTTTAAAGAAGTATCTTCTCTGTTTTTCTACCATATCAATTTCCCATTGGGAGAGCTCCAGTATCCAGGGTTTCTCCTCTAGCTTGATCTGCCTCCCTCTTTCTTTTTCTCTTTTGGAGGCTTACATCCTTCCCCACTCAAATCTGGTTGAGAAGAGAGAACATCTATTGCTTTGAAACCTCCTCTTCCTGTTACAGGCTTGTGCCTCAGTAGTTATTCTTACCCCTCCCTCTGAGGATATGTCTAGCCAGGAAAATCTGATCATATTAGCACTCAATAGGGCAATTTAGTACTAGTCACAACTACCGTCATTTCTATTTCATCCTTAACTTGTATATTTGCTCTATATGCATAATGATACAAGTATAGTATGACTATAAACGCTTGTTAAGTGCTCTTTGTTCACTCTTGGTGCTTTTTTGACCAAATAAGGACAAATTATTCATTTGCTTCCTAAACCCGCAAATGGGGTTCCATTGATCGTAGCCCATATTGTTATTTCTTATTCTCCGGATGCTTGTAACACAGCTAAGAAAGATTCCTTTCCTTGGGAGATTTGACAGTCTTTTAACTAAGTGCCCCATCTTGGCACATTTATATCAGGGCCTATTTTCTCCTTGGTTTGTTCACCCTCCCTTTACCCTGTGTACCTCCTTTTTCAGTCTCTCCTTTTTTTCTTCCCTTTTCCAACCTCTCCATGCCCCCACTTCTAGCTTCCTCAGTTTTTTCTGACTTCAGCTAAGTAGGCTGCCTTTATTTCTGTCTCTTGAGTGTCATTCTTGCACCCGAAATCAGTCAGGACCAGGCAGGATCTGTGGGAATTGTTCAAAAATAATTTCATCTGTACTATCTGTCTATCTGGCTGTAATCATGTTCTAGCTAGGTCTCCCAGCCTTGCCTAGAGTTCTCTCACTCCTTCCTATTCCAGTTACTTATATTCACGGAATCTTTGCATATTTTGTGACTTCATAATAGTAGAGGATCACCTCTTTCTCTTTACTGTAACCCGCCACCTCCTGAGTAGGAAGACCTGCATTTCCCTTTCCTATCATACATGGGGCTAACCTGCCACCCAGTCCTCCCTTGGCCATTTAAATGACATTGCTGCACATTCAGACATAATTAAAAATGCCTCTGTGTCTTCATCACACACTGATGGATGGGTGGATGGATTTTTATATTCCTAACATACCCTACTAAGGGTAGAGCTACCCAGTGGTGGAGCTTTTTCCTACAGTGACTTCTCTTTTCTTGAGGAGGGAAATAAGAAGGTCCCTACGCTCCTTTCTTTGAGCTTCTCTTTCTTCCCCCTTTCTTTTTCTAGGCGATCTCTACATTCAGCCTCTTGCCGTTTTGTTTCCTCTTCTTCCCTTCTTAAGAGATGCCTCTGTTTGCTGTTGGTGTAGTACCTCCTTCATAACACTGGTTCATGACTCTGCTGGGCTGGATTTGCTTTAACCCTCTTCCTCATATGCTTTGAATGTTGGATCTGGATCTGTGTGTTCCTCAGAAACCCTCTTTGCCTTTTTTTTTGCCGTATCTGCTGCCCGCTTAATGTGTCCTTGAGTTTGAGGGCATGCTTGTGATACTTGGAATTATGCACGAAGAATTGTGTATCAAGTACTGGTCACATTGCTTCACCTCCTTCTCCATGCACTTATTTGAATGTCTAAAATGTAATCTGCATGCCTGGAGCATGATATTGTGATCTCTCATGAGGAATTCTTTCTAAAGGGCATTATTGTATCTAGCCTCCCGCCAGCATTTGACCTGCTTCAGTTTGCTTACCGATCAAATTGCTCTATGGAGGATGCTATTTCTTCTGTTCTCCATCTGAGCTTGAAGCACTTAGAGCAGGGGTGTCAAACTGCTGGTCCGTGGGCCAGACGCGTCATCCAGAAGCCACGCCCACCCCATTGCCGGCAATGGCAAAATAGTCCTGATACATCTTGCAACGTCACGTGACGTCGCGAGTTTGACATGTCTGTCTTAGAGGAAAGAAATATTCATGTGCATTTATTGTTTGTCGACTTCAGTGTGGCATTTAACACTCCCCAGCATCTAGTAGACAAACTGGGCCTTTTAGGCTTAAACACTCCTTTATGCAACTGGATTCTTGTTTTTCTTACTAACAGGCCCCAATATGTGCGAGCTGGAACAAATATTTCTAACACCATTTTCTTGAGCATAGGTTCTCCTCAGGGCTGTGTCCTAAGTCCCCTGCTCTTCACCCTGTTGACCCATGACTGTTGTGCTAGGTTTGCCACCAACCATAAGTTTGCAGATGATATAAGAGTAGTGGGCCTTATTCATGATAACAGTGAGGGTGCTTACCACAAGGAGGTTGAGGGTTTGGTGAACTGCTGTAAGGAAAACAGCCTAGTTTTAAACACTGGAAAAAACAAAGAGATCATTGTCAGTTTCAGAAAAGGCAGCCACAGCCACACTTCTCTGTGCATTCATGATTCACGTGTGGAGATGGTTACCAGCATCAAATTCCTGGGTGTGCAGTTAACAAGTAGGCTGGCTTGGTCGCTCAACAGCATGACACTGGTAAAGCGGGCACAGCAGCACCTGCATTTTCTGCGTTGCATGAGAAAAGCACATCTTCCTTCCCCTATCCTTACCACTTTCTACAGAGGGACGATCGAGAGCATCCTGTCATACAACATCAACAAATGTATGTTATGTATGTGTACACTTTGAGAGCAAGCAACTAAATTTCATTTTTAATGTGTGCCATTGTGCCCACAGTAAAAAGTGACAATAAAGGTTATCTAGTTGTCTGTCTGTCTGTCTGTCTGTCTGTCTGTCTGTCTGTCTATCTATCTATCTATCTATCTATCTATCTATCTATCTATCTATCTACGATACACAGCATAGAATAAAAACTTTACATAATCTTTATTGTACTACACACTTTACTCAACATTAGGCTGTTACCCTGGCTGCACAGGGTTAATTCCACCCTTCTAGCCCTGACAAATTGGGTTAGCACGTAAACAGGTGAGGCTCAGTCCTTACAACAACTAAAAGTCTTAAAATTTGTAAAGTGGCATACAGACCTTGCTTCTTCCAGCATTTTTTGCATTGGGGTTTATATGCTTTTTTAGCATGGCTGTTCCTTGTATAATTGTTGCCAAAGTCCAGGCCAAGCTCTGCTCTTAAGCAATGTTGGTATTGAGCATCCAAGCTGAATTCCAGACAGGAATTGGCCACTTACCCTGTTTTTGGTCTTGACAGTTGATCGTCAGCCATTTTGTTTGCCTGTAGCTGTTATATGTTCCTAGATGTCACTTTGCACTTCCTCATCTTCTTCTTTGTGTACTCTTCTCCCACTCCTGCAGACACACATTCTTCGTTGGCTTTCCCTTTTTTTAGGCTAAGGGATAAGGTTGCTGTCCATGGACATCGGTACATTCCTAGAAAAGCCCAGGGGATGTCTCAGCTATCCAAGTGGGATGTTGTTATGCCAATCAAATAGATGGGTGTGGCCACATGACCAGCAGAGATGCAGGTGCGGATGTCTATGGATGGACATTGTTAGTCCATTTCTCTTAGCCGGCTGGGGGGAAATTGAGCACTCAGATTTCCAAGACTGTAAACCTATGTCTCTTTCCAGAAGGAGTTGAGCTTAGCTTAGCTTCAGGAAGTTGGGTGGGTGAGTGGATGACATTTCTGCATGGCTGCAACCACACCGCTCAAGAAGTTTTATGCTGTTTCTCCAAAGCACAGAGAGCAGTTCTAAATTGATCTGTCTCTTAATATGAATAAAATTGCCTTAATTTGAGTTTAATCTTTAATTATGGATGCAAAATCAATGTTAACTGATGTATTACAAAATATTAACAGTGCTCGAATAATAAATGTTGAAGTAACTTGGACTATTTATGTGTATGTTTGCTGTCTTTCAGGAAACTTGACACCTCACTTTCAGAGTATTTTTATAAGGAGCCCGGTTTTTTCAGGGATGGTTCTTCCTGAAGTTCAGCATCCTAAAACTGCAAGAAAAAAATATCCCAAACTCAGTGCACTACTTGCAGATATGGTTCATGTATGTCAGAAGAGGTCTGAGTATCAAGCTTACTGTTGATTATTAATTGTAGCCTGACATTCTTTTTATGTATAATTTATAAACCTTGAAATATCAGTAGTATTTAGAAATGGGAAAGAGACTTGCCATATGATATAAAAACTTCTTTGTTGTTCATTTATTTGTCACTGCCCTTTTCATATCCTGTAGAGATTTATTGATATTTATCTAAAGAGAGGTATTTGCATATTTCAGATATTTTTGCTAGTCTGTGAAGTTTTTAATTTTCTAGTCCAAGATGCTACTTTCCATTTTTATCCAATAGATTATTGTAGAAAAGGTCTGAGTATATCTTAACAGGTACTGAAAGGCAGCGAGAGGTACTCTGTGCGTATGTGTGTCTGTGTATGGGTGAGAGGGAAAAATACATACTTTTAAATCAACAAATATGATTTTGCTCTACAGCAAGTACCATTTTTTAAAAAGGTACCTTCAAATCAATCTCAACTCCTAATAACCACATGGAGACATTCATCTGACCCTTGGAAAAATCAAAGGTTTTTGGATGAAATTCCTATTGACTTAACAATTTAATATGCAGGAGTAAACATATTTTAGATATATTTGTCACGCATACCAATAAATTAATACATTAATATTAAATAAACTTGTTAAATAAATGCTTATTACTATAGTTGATGGATAAGGTTGGCTTCTTAGTGGCATAGCACAGGGCAGTGCATTTGGAGAAAAGAGGATGTCCTAGCTTGAGAAGTCTTGGATTATCAGTCATCCCTTAGAGCAGGGGTTGGGAACTATAGCTCTTTTATGACTTGTGGACTTCAACTCCCAGAATTCCTGAGCCAACCATGTTGGCTCAGAAAGTCTGAGAGTTGAAATCCACAAGTCATAAGGGACCACAGTTCCTCACCTCTGCTTTAAAGATTGAGTGGTTGAATTTGCTGGCACTTTTAGTCAGCATTAGGAGATTTTTCTCCCTTCATGAAATTCAAGCTCATATTTTGACTTATACTGTTTACATACTCTGATAGTATTTATTATTTATTAGTCAATCTTATTTATTTGGGCAGCATAGTGCTTTGAATTTGATTCCAAAAGGGTTCTTTGGAGGCCAAATATATGATCCTTGGGAAAGGCATGATTACTTGAAGGAGTGGCGGACAGATGCTATATTTATGTTCCTTCATACTCCAAAGCATACATTGGAATGGAATTTAAGATGCTATATAGGTCTACTGTTTAAGGTGTGATATTATGGAAACTATTAGCCATTTATTAAATCGTATGAGTGGATTATAATTTGGCAAAATATTATGGAAAGCACTAACCATTATTAAATCTTAGTAGTGGATTATAACTCTACAGAGCACACAACTGGCATTGCTTTGGTTCAAACAAGAAATAATACTAACAGAAGATAAAGTATCTGCTGACCCTTTTCATCTTCATTTAGAAATCAGACACACCTAATAATCTGTAAGTTAACATAGGAGATTTTCTTAGTAATGAATATATTGAAACTATCAAGATACTAGTTAATCAAAATGAATTTATTAAGTAGAAATATTGTCTATCATCTCTCAAGTTAAAAATAATAATAAAAAAGAAAAAGATACAGATATCTTCAAGGTATCTTCATTGGCAGCTCAGTATTATCCAGCCACATAATAAAATACCAATAAATACTTAATTTTCAAAAACTTTCCCCCCCTTTTATCTTGTTTAATAGTTGCCTACTTGCTTTTTGACTTTTAAAGATCTTAACTGAAAACAAAAAGACACTTTTTCTAAGTCTCAAATATTGTTAATTTTTATTAACTAATAGATATGATTTTGGAAGCCACTGTTTCAAAATTAGACCTACTTTTTCTTTAAAACATGCTATTATTAACTACACTTATACACTTCACTATTAACTCTGTTTAATTATGGCATGAATTGGTGGTCACAGTTTCAGCTTCTTTAAAAGTATAATGCAATTAAAATACATAAAAATTCAAACAACTGTCTTTCAAGGTAGGTAATTAACTTAAAATGTTTCCTAACAAATCTATATTAATAATTACAAGACACTTCTATAATTTTCTATCCATTTCATAGCTTTTGTATTTAATAGCTTGAGTTTTATTCCAACTTTTAATAGGATCCAAATTAACTTATTCATTAGTTTTTTCTTTGTAAAACTACTTTATGTTATAAAACTATTTCATGCTGTACTATCCCTTTTGGCCAATCATACATATATTTGGAAATTATACATTTATAGCTTTGAATTATTAGTTATTTCTTATTAATTTTTTAGTTTAACCTTACAGAATAAACTTGTTTGTAATTATTGGTTTTAAACTTTCTACACTGCCTAGAGCACGGGTGTTAAACTCGCTGCCTCATGTGATATGTCACGATGTATCTCGACTTTTTTCGCATTGCCGGAGCTGGAGTGGGTGCGGCCTCCATATGATGCAACTGGCCTGTGGGCCGGCAGTTGTTAATAAGAACAATAACAATAAAGTTGGAAGGGACCTTGGAAGTCATCTAGTCCAACCCCCTGCTCAGGCAGGAAACCCTATACCACAGAGCATGTGGCTCTTTCAGCCGTCTCCTGCGGCTCCCAGTCCTCTGCCATGTGCAGTCCAAAAAAAAAAAGTGGGACTAAAAAAGTTCAACCAATCAATTCAAATATGCAGGGTAGGTGCATATCTCACCTTGGCTCCACTCTTCTGTCAAACCCTGTTCTGCACATGTGCGCATGTACGCGCATGTGCACACATTTTTTGCGGCTCCCAGTTTTTCCTTTTGTGAGGGAACCGGTTCCGAGTGGCTCTTTCACTGTTTCAGGTTCCTGACCCCTGCCCTATACCATTTCAGTTTGACACCCCTGGCCTAGGGGTGTGAGATAAATAAGTAATTTTATTTTTCACTGAGGAAAGGAAGCTTGAACTTCTACAACAGCATCTAAGATTTTTAAGGCAGCTAAAGCAACTTTTTTTTATCCATAATAGTCTAGGCAGGAACTTAGGATTCTGAAAGTCTATTGTTAGCCGTTTATTTGTTTGTTTATTAGTGATGTGATGGATGATTGTTTGTTGTGGATGAATCCTGATGTATTTGGTAAATGGAGTGGTTATTTTGTGTCTTGTAATTAGTTTGGCAGGGAATATTGCTTTTTCATGCTCCTGATGCTTTTGATAATTGCATTCACAACTCATTTTTTTGTATGAGGAAAGGAAGAACTTATAACAGTTTTTGTTTAAGAAGTAGAGGCTACCTGCAAATCTATTTTCAATTATGTGAAAATTTAAGGGTAACATTTTAATTCTGTTTAATCAAAACTTTAGCTAAAAGATTTTCCTGAAATATTATAATCTAATTATAGAAAAATTCAGTATGCATATTATTTCTATATTTTTCCTGAATAAATTGCTTGAAGTGGAACTCATTCATTCTATCAGCAAATTGTGCTGGCCTAAAATTTGCTGTTCACATTGTCTTGCCTCAACTTGCCTCTCTTGTTCCAAATCACTAAAAGCTTCCATCATCTCATTCCCCAGAAAAAGAGAAAGGGAGGCATGGTAGATCTTGACCTCTGAAATACAAAAGTAAATAAACTTTGTGTCAATTCTGCTGATCATAGTTTGTTTTTTGTCTTAACCACATTACAACTCAGTGGTTCTTTGACTTTATATTGGTTATGCTTAAACTAAGGTGAAAGACCTGCTATTATGTTTGTGCCATGCAAGTCCCAGGAAGATACATAAAGTGGTTATGCAATGTAAAACTAAGGTGAAAGACCTGCTATTATGTTTGTGCCATGCAAGTCCCAGGAAGATACATAAAGTGGTTATGCAATGTAACAATGCAGCTGTGACTAATCTGACATGTTACATCAGCTTTCTTTCCCATGTCTCCTCTCTGTTTTGGTAATCATTACTCAGCTCAAAGACAGAACAATATTGGTTTTTGTTGTCTTGTCACTAAATCTGTTGTATCCTCATTCCAGATTAGATTGGGAGTTTCTATGGTTTAACTGCCTGAACTCTTTGTGAAAAGTCCTGTTGAAATGAGGAAACCTGATTTAATCTATTACGTGATGACATATTTCCTGGAGACAGATCGATGGCCTCTTTATAATTTTTTCACCCATAAAATAGATTTTCTTAAAATTTTCTGCTATACAGTATTTCTGAAATCTACATTATACAAATACTGTTTTAGACAGTGCCCGTTTATCAGATCTTAAATCTAAAGAATTGTACATAGTAACAAAGAGTCAGTTACATTATTAATGGCAATAGCAGTGGCAGGCACATTTGTAATACTACTGTACAGCTATCATTTATACTTGAACAAAAGTCTGAAGTACTTGATTCAGCATCAAGTAATGAGACTTACAGCAATAGTGTTCATGTAAACCATAAGTCCTTTAGCACTGATAGATTTCATTTCAGTGAAATGAAGGGTTATCCATCCATCCATCCATCCATTCATTCATTCATTCATTCATTCATTCATTCATTCACTCATTCAGTGAAAGGTCATTAAAGCTTCAAACAACAGAATAATAGTATTCACAAATTAAAAATGTGTTAGCCAAACATGGACATTTTATGGCAACTTCAGTTTCTACTTTTTGCAATGCTGGTATTTAGTAAATTTCAAGGATAGCACAGAAAGTGCTAGTTATTGTAATTCTGGGATCTCTCTGTGTTAACTTTCATATGCCACAGTATCATCATGGCAGCTACTCACAGAGTTCTAAGGTTTCTATATGAAGCTTACAATCAACTCTGCTTTTCTTTTAAATTATATAGATAGCTAGAGGGAGAAAGCAAATTGAATATTTCCCTATTGCTCACTTTATGAAATGCATTGCCTTTTTGATGGCTAAAACTCACCCCCACCTCAAAAAACCTCCAGTAAAGTCTCTTTGCACCAATATCCAGTGAGATAGGACCACATAAAGATAGCAAAACAATTCTGCATATATCTTAAGGTTCTTGGGCTGCTTCCAACCCAACAGTTTGTAGTTTTCAGCCAGCATTCCCCAGCCTCTTCCCATATGCTGGAATACAATTAGCATGGCTAGGTTGCAGAAGAGTTTTCTGCAACATCACTGTCTTGGCCAAATTCAAAACTACCGAGCTTTTCCTTCCCCTATCTTACTAAATGATAGTTTTAAGTTCATTTTTTTTTCTGATGAAATATTACACAGAGAGAGGGGGAAACGTTCACTGCTGTTAAATCTGAATATGTTTACATTAATTTGTTCAGATCAACAACTTTGTAACCAGAGCACTATGTCATATCTAATAGAATATATCAGGAGTGTCAAACTCAATTTCATTAAGGGCCGCATCAGCATTGCGGTTGCCCTCAGGGGGGCGGGTGGGTGTGGCGTGGGTGGGCGTGGCCTACTGGGTGGGCATGGCTAGAGTGCGTATGGCCTACTGGGTGGGCGTGGCCAGCTCTACATTGTTCGCATCAAGGGTGCCTATGGGGGCCTGGGCAGGAGTGGGACAGATCTGAGGGTCTCTGGTAGGAGGAGGGTCTCTGGGCCAGGGCCAAGGCAGTGGGGGCCCTTCCCTCACTGTTTCCAGGATGGCTTCATGGGCCACATGAAACCACTTTGCGGGCCGGATCCGGCCCCCGGGCCTTGTGTTTGACATGTCTGGAATATATGTTTTAAGACTCCTGGCAAACAAGGGCTCTACTATTCAGGAATAATACCCTTATCCCAAAGATGCTTTTTCCCCAAGGCAACTGGACTTTCTTGTTTTTCTTTGAAGACGTTTTACTTCTCATCCAAGAAACCCCTTCAGCTCTGACTGGATGGTGGGGAATGGAAAGATTTCCGTCAGACAGCTGTTCATTTGCATTCTTTTAGTGAGTCATTAATGCCACCTGGAAGCTTATCAGTGTCTTCAGGGTCACCTGAGTAGTGCAAATGGGTGTGGAGCCTTCTTGGAACTGTTGAAAGGATTGTGTTGTAGACTGGAGATAGATGGTGTCATATTCCTCCCCCTCTATTGAGAGAGGGCTGTTCAATTTTGACATACATGGCCTCTTTGATCCCTCTTTCAAACCAGCAGTCCTCTCTGTCCAAAAGTTGGACTTTGCTGTCTTCAAAAGAGTGGCCTTTGTCTTTTAAATGCAAATGGACTGCTGACTTTTGTCCTGATGGGTTTGTTATCCTATGTTGTGCCATACAGAGGGAGAGGGATACAACATCATCTATCTCCAGTCTACAACACAGTCCTTTCAACAGTTCCAAGAAGGCTTCACACCCATTTGTACTACTCAGGTGACCCTGAAGACACAGATGAGCGTCCAGGTAGCATTAACAATTCTCTATAAAAATGCAAATGAACAGCTGTTTGCAGGAGTATAAATCTTTCCATTCCCTACCATTCAGTGAGAGCTGAAGAAGCTTCTTGGCTGAAGAAGTGAAACATTTTCAAAGAAAAACAAGAAAGTCCAGTTGCCTCATGAAAAAGTATTTGGGATTACTATGACCTGATGACTGAGAATCTCCATAGACAAATAATACCCTTATTTATTTTTAAAAGGCCAAGTAGATTTTGTGAGTGTTGTTTTTTCACAGCAGAGCTTTCTTTGCTAACTGGGGTTTATAGGAGTTCAAATTCAGGATACCTAATCAGCCCCAGGTTGTGGAAATTATGCTTTTCTTCATTTTCATCTTGACTGGATAGTTCTGCCTATTCAAAAACAGGACCTGATAACATGAATAGATTATTTATTTTCTGGGAATGAAGGGAACCATACTGGTCTCAGCATTTTAGAAAATCCAGTGATGTCAGGTTTACAGTGGCAGAGCTAATGCCTTGAGGGGAAAAAATGCTACTAGGAATGAGAATGAGACGGGTTTCTTCATAGTCTGCCTTAACATAGGAGCAGCCAATTTTTTTCTGTTCTGTGGTGGTGGTGGTGGGAATCATTCAGAGTGACTAAGGGCATAAATGCCCAATTATAATTGGGAATACAGTTGGGAAAAGAAAGCTCCTAATTAACACTGACTATGCATAAAAACAAATTGCAAATGTGTTTCCTAATTATAAATTCAGCATAATGTCCAGTTTGCCCCTTTGTTTTAGATTCCTTCTCGCACATTTCTTATTGTTTCTAGGTTTGCAATAAATAATGCTCTATATCTAGAATAAAAATTAGGTAGGTGTTTCCTAACATTGCACTCTTGTTTTGCACTCAACAATCCTTGGCTAGCATTACCCTGGATACACATGATGAGACTTTTGGTCTGACCGAGTCTTCTAGCTGAGAAAGGCAGAATTGCTAAGTTATCATCAATAGCCTAGCTGGTAGGTTATCATTCTTTTTTGTTTTTGAACTTATAACTGGCACTATCAGAAAAATTGATTCACTTTTTGAATCGGCTAATGCACTAAGAAGGAGAAAAAAACTGCATTTCCTCAGAAAAAGTAAAGTATTGTCTGAATGTTAAGAATGTTAACGCAACTGAGGCTTTGGTGAGAATATCCATCCTTGCCCTACTCAACCCCTCTACAACCTTTGATATCATACCATGGTATCCTTATGGATCAGCTCAGAGGATTGAGGGCGGGTGACACTGTGTTGTACTGGTTCATCTCCTTTCTCCGGAGTCAATTCCTGTCAGTGTGATTGAGAGGAATCTTACCCTTGGAAGCAGCTGTATGGGGTGACACAGGGTTTGGTGCTCTCTCTTCTATTCAGCATCTCATGAGGCCGCTGTGGGAGCTCATCCATTGCTATTAGGTGAGGTATCATCAATACACTAATGACACATCTTTGCCCCTGGTGAATTAAGCAATACCATAGACATCTTGGTGTGCCTGGAGGCTGTGAAGGTCCAGATGGGGAGGTTCCTTCTGGACTCATGATTCCTGCTCAAAAAGTAGATGGCAGTCATGGCTAGAAGGGCCTTTGCAGATCTTTGTATTGCATCTGTTCCCAGATCAGGGACTCTATTTATTGTCACTTAAACCTTGGTCATCTTCTGACTGGAGTTATCTAACATGTTCTACATGGGGCTGTCCTTGAAGAGTATCTGAAAGCTTCAGTTGGTGCAAAATGAAGCAGCAGGGCAGTTATGTGTGCCTTTAGAACATCACTTCCCTGAGTTGCATTGATTGCCTGTTTGCTTCTGGGTCCAGTTCAAGGTGCTGTTTTCTACCTTTAAAACCCTCCAGCCTGGTTATTTGAGGGACTGCCTCTCTTCAATTATACTGTATCTGGTAATTCAATCAGAAGAGACATGCTACAAGTCTTGTATGCTAGGGACCTATACCTGACAGGTCTCAGGCAATGAGCCTTCTCTGCCATGGAACTCACATTATGGACCCTGACATGAGGCTGATTCCATCTCTGTTGATTTTCTGGAAGTCCTCAAAACCTGGTATCAAGAGCGGTTTGCCTAGGGGACTTGTGAGGTACTGAGATGGTTCTGTTTTTGTTAACATCTGCTGTCCTTTCTTTACATTTGTAATCTTTATTACCAAGCACACAGGTTGTTGGGGGCAATAAGCTGACTTTGTAATAATGCCGCTTGGGGGGTGTATGAAAGCCCTAATAAGCAGGCATATACATAGAATGAAGGCTACTGCTAAGCTTGTAAGCCACCCTGAGTCTTCGGAGAAGGGCGGGATATAAATGGAATTAAAATAAAAATAAATAAAAAATAAATTGTTTTATAGATGAAAAGTATATTTCCTTTAGTTAGGATGGCATGATTCTAGACAATAAATTATCAGCAATTTGCATTTCTTATGCTATAAAATAGGCCTGTGTTCCTGAAGAAATCCTTTCAAAGATCATGAGAAGGATAGCTATTTTCTCTTTCAAGCAAGACAGAATTTGTCTTAAAAGGACTGAGACTTATTCATATCAGTGTGCTAATATAAGAATTTTTGTAGTGAAAAATTGAACTACATTTTTCTGCCAATAAAGAGAGATACTCATTGAAACTAAAAAAACCCCAATTACATTTACTTTTTTAAATAGTAGAAAAAATATAATACGAATTTTATTACACAACATTCTTCTATAATATATTATTTCTAACATAACAATTTTTATTTACTAGGCTTGTTTACAAATGGATCCTGCAGACAGGATATCATCTGCTGATTTGCTACAGCATGAATATTTCTCCAGAGATGGTTTTGTTGAAAAGTAAGCTATTTGGATATAACATTCAGCATTTACTCAAAGAGCTTTTCGAGATGGTTGGCTTTTTGTATGACAGATGTAAAATTGCTGTTAATTTATTGATTAGAAAGAGTCAAGTCTCCACTTAATACTGCTTACGTTGCTGAGACATTATATTTTCTTTATGCATAATATCTGATTTCTTAAAAACTTTATTTTCTTGAAATGTTCTAGATATAAAACAGAGCAATTTGAAATGCAATTAATGTGTGATTGTTGCTATTCAATGTCCCAGTACCTATAGATCAGAACATCCCACCCTAATACCTTCCAGATTTCTAGGTGCTTACTACTTTTAGAATTTTTATTCAGTGTGGCTTTGCCTGGGAATTCTGGCTTTTTCAGTCGAAACAAATCTGGGGGGCAAAAGAGTATGTGAAAGGTGAGCCAGAGACAGTAATGCGAATGATGGTAACTGAAGAATTCTCCTTATCATAGCCAGAACAACGTGAACTTGAGGGTATTACTTTATGAAATTTAATAGTTTCTTCTGAAACTATTGGTGTTGACTAGCCAAGTCTCTAGGAAGTAGCCTGGGAGAAAGAAAAAGAGGTGGTGAAGTTATCTTATTGTTCTTGTTTTATCTAACTCATGTTCTTGCTTCCAGGATGTACTTAAGTGATGGGGTTCACAGCTCAAATTTGAAAATTATACCCTTTGACAGGGAAACCTTTTCTACAGACAGTTGTTTGCATTTATAAACTAAAAAATATATAAGGAAAGGGAAAAGATTAATTCCCATTGGAGGAATTAGTCCTGTGGGAAAAGAAGAAAAACCTCACTTTTTGAACCCAGATCTCAGGACCCAGGTTACTGGTTTTTGCATATCTGATATTGAACTAATTGGGCTCAAGTATAAAAAAAAAGTGAACACACGTGTTAAAAAAACCCTCTGAGTCTTACAGATATCTTGGAATGGTGAAAAACGTAATCTATACAAGAGAATGTCTCATCACCAGACAGGTGGTTTTTTATTATAAGAATGTATATTGTTAGAAACTTGATTCATCTTCTGAGAAGGAAAAGGGATCAATGAATGGGATAGTCTCAGTCTCAACAAATGGCTCACAATATAAGCAAACTAGGGATGAGAGAAAGGCAGTATCTTTTCAATACAAAGGCTGAGAACAACGGAACTGGGTTTTATTGCCTTTGTGCAGAAGATGGATTATATAACTATATTAGAAAGTTTACCAGCCTTGTCTATCTTGTCACCCATTCTTGCTTATCAGCACATATATGTTATAGTTTTAGATACAATTTTAGTAACTAGCTTGAATGGATAGAATGCGTAAAGGGAAAGTTTAAAGCACAAGCAAGTGCAAAATTCTTTTTTTGCAGACCCTTATAGTATGGAGCGTATTCATGGATGATATAATAATCTTAAGCATTAGATGAAAAGACTGAAGGAATAGTGAATTTGTTGCAAATCTGTCTAGGAATTTGTTCTGTTTTTCAAATTTCAAAATAGTTTTGCTAAAGGGACAAGAAAGAATCCTGATTTTTAAACACAACACATAGAACAGTGCATAATTTGTCAAGACTGAAAGAGAATTGGAAAGTTAGAATATATTTTGTACTAAAAGTAAATATTTAATGTGGAACACAGCAAATTCTTTTTAAAGTCTTTTCCAAGGAGGTCAAATCTATGATATACAGAACATGTGTTGTCATTTGTGTGCTTTGTACAGTATAGTTGCTTAATATAGAGTATAGATATATGGCAGTAACTGAAGCTGAATACTGAAGAGTTACGTGAACTGTCTGTTGCATTAATTTTTCTATGAATTATGCTTACTTTAATGCATATACAATAGTTTGGTTTCTAGAAAGAAGTAGGTGGCTGGGAAAGCAGGGAGAGCAAAACAGTTGTAGGGAATCAAGCAATTGGACAAGATTATATTTGAAATTGTCACTGTGATGTAAATAATGTTCTTTTTCATATCAGATTCTTACCAGAATTGAAAAGCAAATTACTACAAGAAGCAAAGCTGAATTATCTTTCAAAATTCAGAGACAATAGCAGAGAGATTGAACAAATCAAAGATGAAAAGAGAATAGTTCATATTAACATGTCTCAGAATGGTCCCATTCTTGTAAAGGTAAGAATGATTTATGATTATTCTTTTAAAATGTTTGATCTATGACATAGCATATAACATATACAAATTATTTGTTAAATATCTACAGTTATACCATAATATTGCTTTATGTATGGTTTAATCATATTTTATAGCTATATTAAATTAATTTCCATAGAAAATTTATTCTTCTCTTAACACAGTGATTTATTCTTCTCTCAACAAATCTATTACAGCTCCCAGACTTGTGGTAATTTTTGCTCAAAAAAACTCATGAACTTCAAGTTAGACAAGGCTTAATTAAGAATTTTGATTAAATGAATTTTGATTAAATGATTGTGAATTTAAGATTTATGCTTAACAGTTAAATAGCACAATTCTGTCAGGTTTATTTGTCCATCTCATTGCATTCAGAAAGTCTTATTCTGTGGTAAGAAGGATTTACCATGGGATTGTTCAACTCAGGTGCTGAGAGAGCAACACCTAAATATCCTTGGTTGATTAATAAAAAAACAACTAAGCAAAGTCATACCTAGCTAGAATTTGGATGGGAGGAATGTAGGAAATCTTTGCTGCAAGCTAGTCTAGAAAGAAACAAAATATCTAGAAAGGCCACAGTGCCAAACCACTTCCATGCTGCTGCTAAGAAAATTACATGGATGTGTTACGTGTTTTTCCATTTTGCTTGTTCTCTTAAATAGAGTAAAAGGTCTCAATAGATCTGCCATTGATTTCAAATGCATCTTTGCTTTGAAATTGCTGCTATAAGCTTGATTTTTTTCAGGGGTATTAATCCCAACAGGTGCAGCTCTAATATAATTACATTAATGTCTTATTTGAGATCTCTAGCGTCCATATTCACTTCCAGGGCATGTTTTGTTTTTACTTTTGATTTTATATCTATTGCTGCTGCTTTGATAATCCCGGGGGGAAAAATAGTTTCTCAATCTAGAGGAAAGCTTCAGAAAGTGTGTCACTACCAGAAATTAAATTGAACAAAATGGGGCTCATGGAACCAATATTTACAATTTTGAATGAAACCCTTAGAGACTATGGGTGAGAGTGTTCTGAGGTTCTGTTATTATGCCATATAAGCATGGACTATTGTGGTATATAAAGCTGAATATCCTAATCTCATCAGACAATTTGGAGAGACAAATCCAAATTTGGTGATATATTTTGTTGTAGAAGTAGATTTAATTTAATATGTAACTTTACTCTTGAGATTATATATGTATGTATTGTAGAAACCACCCAACTCCCATGCAGAGGGACTCGGAGTGATGTACAAATAAAATATCAACATCATTTGTTAAAACTGCTAAAGCATTTATTAAAATTGATAATAAACATTTGGTGTAGTGGCAAAGGCATCAGGCTATAAATTGAGAGACTGTGAGTCATAATTCCACCTTAGGGACAAAGCCAGCCAGGTGACCTTAGGCCAGACAGTTTTTCTCAGCCCTCTGAAAGAGGCAAGGGCATACCCCTTTTGAAAAACTTTGCCAAGGAAACTTGTCCAGGTAGTATGTGAGAATCAGGTACTGTTGAGCAGAAGAAAATGGTGATACTAAGATATCCTAAAAATTCAATTTGATAGAATGTGATATCAAATTATTGACATTGGTTTCATTCTAGCTGATTGGTTTGTACTAGAATTGGCATTACAATAGGCTGTTTTAATTAGGCTGTAAGGCTAGCAAAGGAAAACAATTTAATGTTAATAAAAAACCTCAGGACTTGTGTTTTGTCTAATATTGTTAAGCTGAGAGTCTAAACAGCTTTTTTTGCAATTACATCAATTGTAAATGCCTTTAGAAATGAAGAAATATTAGCATTCGTTTAATATAAATATTGTGTTTAGGTGTAGCAAGCTGCAGAGGAATACTGGCATTCCTTTTTCAGCAAAAGCAACGAAGAGTTTTGCCACACATAAAAAAACCAACAAATGTATTACAATCTCGATGAGATGGATTTTGTGCAACAATATTTTGATGTAACAAATGTAATAGCTTTAAATTGTTAAAAGACTTTGTTTAATGTAGTATCCCTGTAAAGATTATTTTAGTAAGACAATTCCACAATTAAAAATCCCAGCATATTATCCAGAGAATAAAAGTTCAGGCACTCTATTGGCAAGGTGATATTTTATCTACTGTATCGAAGTTAGTGTTCCATAATTGTTGAGTTAGTATTCCGGATCAGAAAATTACAAAGCTGGGCCTTCCTTATGTTGTTATCTACCAAAATAACTATTTTTAAATTGTGAATTCATATTCTGAAATGCCTTGGGACAGTTTCATTTCTCAATGAATTTCATAAACACGTTTCACATTTTATAGTGTGAGTAGATGTAATGGTGCAGAGTTTGAATGTATTACTTGTTCTAGGAAATGGAAAAAGACAAAAAGTCAAAGGAGATGAAGATCAGAGGTATTAAAGTGAAAGGGGGGAAATCTGAAATTTCGGAGCTTAAAAGAAATGAACAAGATGATGCTGTTTCACAGTGGATGACTTTGTCTCAGAATGCTCTCAACTTACCGCATGAGAGCAAACCCCCAATTGGTGATGGTACCAGCTTGATAACAGTTGGCATTGATGCTGGTGGGATAAGGGATGAAGCTCCACAAACACCCTGTACAACAATGCCACGGATACATCCAAACTGTGGAAATCTTACTGCGAATTTCAGTTCACATTTCCTGTGTCCTAATTCAAGGTATGTATTGGAAAACTGAATGCTGGCCATGTGTAGGGGAGAGTTGGATGGAGGATAGGAAGGGGTATTAATTTTTATTCATTTATTTTTTTATTTTTTTTATTTTATTTTAATTCCATTTATATCCCGCCCTTCTCCAAAGACTCAGGGCAGCTTACAAGCTTAGCAGTAGCCTTCATTCTATGTATATGCCTGCTTATTAGGGCTTTCATACACCCCCCAAGTGGCATTATTACAAAGTCAGCTTAATTGCCCCCAACAATCTGGGTCCTCATGTGTCCCATGGGCCGGACACATCACCAGGAAACAGCGCCGGCAATGGGGAAAAAGCTCTGATACGTTGTGCGACGTCACGTGATGACAGGAGTTTGACATGTCTGGTCTAATAGGCTCCTCCAATTGCAATCAACCTGAAGCAATTTTTTATTTCCTCTCCATAACTTGAATTAATACTATACAAAATATAATATCACAAACATAAACTTCACAAAATGAGATCCTGGGAATAACTTCCAAACATCTAGTTCAACCCTCAGGGCTTGTTCAAAGCTTTAAAGAGTAGAGGTTTTTTAATTCATAGATTTAAATGTAATGTGTTTGACTCCTTATTTAAAAATGATCTCTCCAGGATAAATTTTTTAAACTGATATAATATATGAAACATGTTTTTTAGTTTCATTTTGGAGGAAAATGTTACACTCTCAACTGCTCAATCATTGTTCAAGAATAAATGTATTCTTTCTTTATCAGACTTCCAGAAAAAGCAAAGAAACGGCGAAGTCCTTGGCCATCAGTAGGACACATAGGTTCAAACAGTCGTCAGGAAGAGGGAATTATGACTCAAGTAATTATAAAAAAAAATATGTAGTAAACTAATGCTGTTCATGTGCTACTGATGCAGTTGTAAATCAAATTATTTTTCAATTAATTTTAAGCTATACACTAGATGTGACAGAAATAAAACTTTTGTTTAAACATGGTTTATAGCCCAGCTATAGGTCAAGTAGGAAGGAGGTTCCATCAACCTTAGGTTTGAAAAACTGGCTGGGTGACTTTAGGCCACTCACTACCTTGAGTTATTTATAAGGTAAAGAAGGCGGGATAAAAAAAACCCAAACAAATCAGGATATCTCCTCTTTGGAGCTTACCTTCTTTGCAGGCTGTGTATCTTAAAATAAGCATTCCTGTTTGATGGTCTCAAATTTAGGTACATTAAAAAACAACCTCTTATGCCCTTTTAAATCAATGAGGAAATAATATCACTGCTGATTTCAGCTGAACTTAAGCAAATCTGTCAATATCACGCGGCTGACTTTTGTAGAGTTTTGATTTCCTGTACAGGTAGTCCTTGTTTAGCGATTGCCTCAGACTATGACCATTTGCAGTTACAACAGCAAGAAAAAAGTAACTATGTAGCCAGTGCCTGCATATATAGGACCTTTGCGTTGTTTCTCAGTCACATTGGCCATTACAGTCAAATAGTACAATATCACATCATCCTACACCTGATTTTTTTTTTGCCCCCTGGATTATTTAAGCAAGCTATCTCTTCCCTGAGAAGCTTTTCTCCACAATGCAGTGCTAACCTCAAGTTAACCAGCTCAGCTCTGTGACTTTAATTAGTTGATTGGAACTCCTCCAGTAGGCTTGTACTGCTGCCTGACACTGACCCTAATTTCACACTGAAGATTTTTTTTGCCTCTAAGCCATGAGTTGGATAGAAAAAGTGCCAGCACATTCCTTTAGATGTGTATTCCCCATTGTATGGCAAGTTCCTCTCTTGTAATCCCTTCCTATCCAATTAACGCAAATACAAACATTAATTCTTTTCTTGCTAATTATCCCAGTACGAGGAGGGAAGAGTAGGGGGAAAAAGGGCCATAAGATTTTTTGTTTTGTTTTACCCAGCTCCTTTGTAAGTTGAATTCTGGAAACTTTTCTTAATGTTTGTATTCACTAAGTTTTTGGAGTCATAACTTTCTGGCAGCAATGTAAAAAAAAGCTGAAATCAAATGATGAGCACTGTTGTGGTCATATGGTTTTTCACTCAGGGACTGCTTTGCTTAACATCTGAGTTACTGGTTCCAACTGAGGTTGCTAAACGAAGTCTAGTTGTCTTTATCCCTAGTATTAAAGCATTTAGAAAGTTCTGTTATTTTTCTAGCCTAGCCTGGAGTTAATTATTCCAATTCAGTTATATTCCTTTGCAAAATATTTGCACTTTTTCAGGCTTCTAAAAATGAGTAAACAACTCAGTACTAAATGGACAGGTTTTTTTTATTTTTTATTTTAATTCCATTTATATCCCGCCCTTCTCCGAAGACTCGGGGCGGCTTACAAGCTTAGCAGTAGCCTTCATTCTATGTATATGCCTGCTTATTAGGGCTTTCACACACACCCCAAGCGGCATTATTACAAAGTCAGCTTATTGCCCCCAACAATCTGTGTCCTCATTTTACCTACCTGGGAAGGATGGAAGGCTGAGTCAACCTTGAGCCTGGTGGGATGCGAACCTGCACTAATTGCAGGCAGCTGGTGTTACTTAAGGAGGCATTAGCCCACTGCTCCACCAAGGTTGATGTTTACACATTTCTGGCCTCTGGACTATAGCTTGTTCCTATGAAAATAAACAACTGTCACTGAGCTATGCATCTCTTTGGCTTTTTTTGGTGGTTTTGGTTACAGTGAAGGCCTATTTGAATGTGGTACCCGGAAAGCAGCAAATTTTTATGGGAAGATTGGCTATCGAATTCTGACCCAGAATGGAGTTTTCGTAGCCTTTGGTGTGCCAGTTAAAATAATTATTTTAAAGAAATATGCTCGGAAACATATTTCAAACATTACCTTGGCTTCCCCATTTTTTTTCCAAAGGAAGTTACTGCTTCTTATTCTTTAGCAGATGAAATAAACAAATCTTAGTAAACAATGTAAACCAAGAACTGTAGATGGATTTTTCAGAGACATCATGCTGAATGCTGTCAGTTACTAAAGCACAAAATATATTAATTTAGTTTGCCCAGTAATTTTTTAAAAAAACTTCTACTTCCTGTTGCAATGGTATAAATTTATTTGGTGATAAAAAAATAAAGGAAAGGTTTTTAGCATGTTACACGAAAGGCAGAAATGCATAAAAACAATTTTAAAAATTAAATGAAGTTCAAATCTAAAGAATTCTTATAGATGTCTGCCAAGACTAGTTTATTTTGCATGATTAGAACCAAGTTCTTATATTTATGGTTGATTAATTTTTAAATTTTTAAAAATTCTTTTTGATTTTTTTAAAAAATATGGTTTTGGGGCAGCATCTGGTACTGTTCTATGTACAATTGTCCACTAAAGTGTTGAGTTGCTGATTTGATATAAGTGATACTATAATCATGGTATAGATGTTTCCTTGGATGCATAATTATTCCATGTTTAGAATCAAATGGAGAAGGTTTCCCTGTATGAAAGAGCTGCTCAAATTGACCACATGGTGAACATATCGGTAAACAGGAAGAAACGCAACATTTCAAGATGCGAGAAGAGAGAAATTCACTTGCCAGAATTAACTACAACAGGGCAACAGAAAGAACTGAAAGCAATGGAAAGTATGTTTGTTATCTTCTACAGATCTTTGTGAATATGTTTTGTGTTTGTCTATATAATTACGGGCTTCACATCTGAAATGTGTATATATATAATTATGGACTTTACATACGAAGTAGCAGTACATAAGATTAGAAGAAATAGTTCCCCAAACGTTTATTGACAGCAAACAATTTTTTTTCTTTTAGTACACAACTGGAGCAGCATCTTTCCTTTGTAAATGGATGACTGCATGCAAACCAAATCTAGAAATTACTGGAAACTGGAAGAAATCCAGCTATTATTGGAGTACAGTTGTGGCTGGCTTTAAGTGGCAGCCAGCAAGCATATTTGCCCCCCCCCAATTCAAATGGGGCCTTTAGCCTTGATATTTTTCCATTAGGAGCATTAGTTGCGGTCCTTGACTTAAAACCATTTCTTTAGGGACTGTTTGAAGTTACAATACTGAAAAAAGCAACTTATGATCATTTTTCACACTTTTGTAACAACCACTGCAACATCCTCATGGACACATGATCAAAAGTTGGACGTTGGGCACCTGCTTCATATTTATGATGGTTGCAGGTGTCCCAGTGTCACATGATCATCTTTTGCAACCTTCTGACAAGCCCGGTCAATGGGGAAGACAGATTCACTTAACAACCACGTTACTAACTTAACAAATGTGGCAAAAAAGGACATAAAATGGGGCAAAACTCACTTAGCTGTCTTGCTTAGCAATAGAAATTTTGGGCTTGATAATTTGAGGACTACCTGTATTGTGCAAATGTCACTGGTTGCACTGGTTTTTGTTTGATTTTTTAAAAAAATGATCAGATTAAACAAGCCCCTCTATCTAGTGCTGCTTTCTCCAGTAAAAAAATTAGTTCCATTAGAATATTTTAAGCATAAATAAAACTTGTGGTTGTTAGCTGCGAAGTCGTGTCCGACCCATCGCGACCCATATGGACAACGTTCCTCCAGGCCTTCCTGTCCTCTACCATCTTCTGGAGTCCACTTAGGCTCACGCCTACTGCTTCAGTGACTCCATCCAGCCACCTCATTCTCTGCCGTTCCCTTCTTCTATTGCCCTCAATCTTTCCCAGCATTAGGCTCTTCTCCAGTGAGTCCTTCCTTCTCATTAGGTGGCCAAAGTATTTGAGTTTTAGCTTCAGGAAATATAAAATACTAAAAGATAAAGTCCTGAATAGTTTGGCCTCAAGATGGTGAGGAACATGTATTGCTTTATTTTCTTTGAACTGGAGAAATTCCATAACCAACTGAGAAACTACTTTGCAACCCCATCATTTTCTTAAACGGCTTGCAATAGGTAGGGGAGTAGAAGGAATAGGGGAATAGAAGAATGACTTTTTTATCGGTGAAATATCTTTTGGATAATGCAGTGTGAGATAGCAAATATATTCTGATATTTTGCTAGCCATGCCATTTCCCTATCAGAGCAAATTTGAAACTCAACCTGGCAATAGAAGTCACAACATACTTCTGTGTTCATTGAGGCAGTACATGGCTATAAGCAGTAGATAACCAAACCATCATCCAAATACTGCTTATAGCCATGTACTGCCTCAATGAACACAGAAGTATGTTGTGACTTCTATTGCCAGGTTGAGTTTCAAATTTGCTCTGATAGGGAAATGGCATGGCTAGCAAAATATCAGAATACAATATGTATGTTTGTGTGTGTGTGTGTGTGTGTGTAAGTACAGTATGCAATGTCACACATGTTCATTACATAAGGATGTGATATCTGTTGCTGCATTCAACTTCAGACCTGTTCTGAAGAGACTCGCGGCATGACTAGCAAAAGTATGTATTCATAGTATTCATGGTCTCAACTGATATTACCCAGAATTCATTTCACTAATAAATAGTGGCCATGAAAACTGCAATGATTTCTGTTTTCAGTTCCTTTTTAAAAAACTGATCTTGGGCTATTTTTTTTAACGCTAAGCAGTCTGAGGAGTTTCAAATTTGAACCAGAGACAGTGATTAATGTTGCTTTTCTGACAGGTGTTATGCTCCTGAAAATGGCCATTTTCATTTATTTTTAACCATACAGGCTGACGTACATATACATGTACTGAAACTGAATTAAAATGTGTAAGCTTTGATAAACAGATCACTTTTCCTTTTGCAATGGTTTCTTTTTTGCAGTCTTCAAGGATTTTGTTAGCTATTGGGTTGTAGATTTTGGAATACTGGAATATCAGAACAGAAAATGTGCAATTCTATATTAATAATATTATTAAGCTTATGAAGATTTAAATACAAAAGAAGGTGAAATATTGGAAAAATGGGGAAGGAAACGGGGAAGAGGAAGAAGTGTAGGGGAAAGGGGAAAAAAGAAAAGAAAATCCATTTTCTAACTCTTTAGCACAGCAAAATAAGCCTCAACTTTTTATTTTTATATACTTAATATATACCAGCCATTTCTAACACAACAAACTAATCTAAACAGCAAAACCCACAGTTTATTTTTTTAAAAAAAAAGGAAAGAGAAAGAAAAAATGTGCAATTCTAGAAATAGTTATTTTTTCTTGTAAAAGTTAAACAGGTTAGAGTGCTGAAAAGGGAGTCAAAGAAACCTGAAATATCCAAAATACCATCTTTACTAAATATGGATCAGAATCGTGAAAAACAAGAAGTAAGTTAAATTTCTTTGCTGTGAACTTATAGCCATGTAACAATGTGCTTAGTCTATTAAAATTGACTGAAACCTCCTTGGCTCTGTATATACAGTAATGACAACAACTCAGCCAAAAATTAAAAGTCCAGGATAACCACAATCCCTTTGGATAGGTATCCATGGAAGGATAGAATAGAATGGGAAGGTGTGTGATATCCATTTCAAATGACCAAGATATGGTTGATGAAAATGTTGTGACATCAATTTCCTGCTGGGGATATTCACACTGGTGGTGGGCTGTTAGGTCAGAATGCTATATAGATCCTATGGGCATGAAAGCCCTTCATTCCATTTGGGACTTTGCATTGGCTTCCTTGGTTGCATACTGACCAAGAAAGTTCTCCTGATTCCTTTCTGGGACTTGATGCCCATATTACTTTTGAGGTAGCAGAATCTTGGAAATACCAGAAAATCTTGCTCTTTCACTTCCATGTTCCCAGACCTTCTTTGAATTCTTTTGGTCAGTTATTATTTGAATGGGGTCATGAGTAAATTTGCATTCTTCGGTCTGTCATTTATAAGTACATAAAAAGCATGATTTCATGCCGCATAAGGAATGGTAAAAACTGCTGCTAAAACCGTTTGGAAATTTTATTGCAATGTAAAACACTGGGGTTTTGGGGAAGATTGGTGTGCACCGCCCAGAATTGCTTTTATACAATTTGATTAATAAAGAAATAAGATAATTTTAGTGAGCTTTTAATAAAAGTCTTCTGTCAACTAATTGTATTTTTTAATGTAATATTTAGAGCACAGGAAATTCGGGAAATATGCAAAATGAATGAAAAAAGCCAAGTTTTTCCATGTAACAGCATGCATCTTGGGAAGATATAAAATGTCTGGCGTAAGACATTTGCTTTTCAATTAAATTTTCATTTAAAAAGTGCCATGGATAACTCTGCAGAACATGTGTAGATCATCTAATAAAGTATTTTGAAATGCAGTAGTCACCAAACTATTCATTTTGTATGAAATTATATAGTATATTTAAAGGTACAGGCAAAGGAGACCTATAATCAGTTTGTTAAATTAAATGTTTGGGGAGTGCATATGTTGTTGTTATTTTAGTATTAGTTGTAACTGGGGAGAAAACCCTTGCCACCCAGATGTTGTTGATCTACACTTTTTAATAACTACTGCCTGTATGTTCATGGACAGGGGTGCTGGGAACTGTAGTTTTCCAGATCTTGAGGAACCACTTCTTTCCATACTGCCTCATGTATTCAGCCTGGGAAATTATCAAATTGTTTTGTTTTCACTTTGTGGTGAAAAAAATAAATAAAAAAGAGAAGACATACCACAGTTTTCACAGAAATTTCAGCACTGTTGATTGATTAGGGATTATGCTGGGGTATGTACTCAATGCTCACTCTAAGACACTAGGGCAGGGGTAGGGAACCCTATGCTGGCTCAGGAATTCTGGGAGTTGAAGTCCACGAGTCATAAAAGAGCCAAGGTTGCCTACCCCTGCACTAGGGGAACACCTTAGCATTCAGCTTCACATAAGCACACATAGAATAATCAAAATTATACCAAAGTGCCTTTAGTCCACTATCCATCACTCGCATTGCTAGCAATGTACAGTTCTATGAAAAAGTATCCATCAATTTTTAGTTTTTTATGAATTTTGCATATCTTTGCCGCTGAATGTTATCCGCTACAAATGTTTTTAATTTTGGTATTATTTTTTTTCTCTCAGACATAATTATTTGGTAGCAATTAATAGCAAACATATGCAAAAATTTCAACAATCCAACAGGGGATGAATACAGTACTTTCAGCTCCATGCAAAAAAAGATATTGCTAAATGTGGCTACTACTAATAAAGCATATCAGAACATTGTATAAGATAATATGCAAGGATTCTAGCTTGTGGAATAATTGTAGCTGGTCTCAACTACAAAAGTATTTGTGAGAGTGAACCTAAGATATTGTAAAATGATTTGGCCAATGATAATAATAGATATGACTGCTGAAATACAGTCATGTAACTTACATTTTATATATAGTACTGTACAAAAGTCTTAGGCTACCACCTGCTTTGTTGTTTTAGCAATGTTTTAATGACCATAATTATTTTTTTGGTCTTGAATACCACATCTTGAATATCCAGTTTGTTTGTTGATTTTCCTTTGAGAATAGTCTTGCTGATGCAAAAGTATGATTTTATGACTGTCAAATTCTGTGTTCCTTGGCATTTTGACTGGAATGTTATGATAGAAATTGGGCCTTATTAGCAAGCTTCCAATGAATTACACTCATACAACATGTGTCTGTACTGTACTGTATGTAATCCTGAAGCATATGATGTAATACACTTTTTTGCACAGCAGTCTTTTTGGCATGACATAATAGGACACATACAGATGTTAGCAATGGCAGTACCTAGGGTTCCATTCCGTTTAGGTTTATGGGGGCCAGGTGTCTGCTGTTGCTCAGGTACAAGGGGAGGTGACACTACATACTTGTCACTTTGGCCTGCGGAAACTGTTTTTTCTGCTTTTTCCTGTTTTGGATTCTGCATACGAATTTCCTATATTTTCTGACTATACTTTAATAACGAGACTGAGACATAATTATATATGGTCATTGTACAATTGCTAAAACAACAAATCCAAAGATGGCCTAAGACCTTTGCACAGTACTGTACATAATCAGGTTTTTCTGATAATGTCTGAATCTAGGTAAGCAAGCACCTAATATGTTGGAGAATTAAAAAAACAACTTCTCATCCTGGTTCTTATTTTGAGAGTAAGACAGTTTATCAATTATATCACTGGTAATGTTAATTAAGGGTACCCTGTAGCTCTGGTGTGCAGTATTTGAATGCATTGCATAGGCAATAGAATATGAGCACTGAAAGTATAATCTTAATATTTAGCACAATCAAAATATGGAGAATCAGAATAATATATACATGTGTGGGGCAAAATATTCAGAAATGGCTTTTGAAAATGGCATTATGGACTACTGCATGGTTTATCAAGATATCTATAGATGCTGAAAGGTGTGAAATTGCAGAGTTAGGATTCTTCAGACAGTGATAGAAAGTAAATAATAAATATCTGTTATGCATGTGGAAGAAAGTAAGAACAGAGAAGATGAGTAGGAGAAGGATAATTGCCATATCCACACTGTGTCCAGTATTTTTATTTATTTATTAGCTTTAGAGGCTGCTGAACTCCAGATTTGGGGAGCTCATAATTAAAAATGGAAAAACAATAAAAAAAATATGCCTGTTTTGTTTACATCAATTTGACATAATCAGGATTGTGCAATGCAGTGTTATTAATAATATGTCTATTGCTCTAATGACTATTATTTGGAGGAGGCCATTGTCTCAAAGTATGTGGGAAAAACAGCAAGGGCTGTAGTACCCTTTGATTAAAAACAGCCAATACGTTAGGAATTACAAACCACATTCTACTTCAAACTGATAGAAGTATTTTTTATTATTCATATTGGCTGGTATGTTTTAAATGCTCTGCTAAACTGTATTTTATTTTATTTTTCAGGAGGTCAGAGAAACTTACTATTAATGCAACGCAAAGTGAATGCAGCTTTTTTCTTTATGATTTTCCATTGATTATGCTTTTCACCATTCAGCTTCAAGCACTTGATAAAGGAAATAAACAGGAAATAGCTTTTTCTCATGCAATGAATGTGTAGCAGGATTTTTTCTTAAATAAATATATACAGTAATTCTCATTTAGCTAATTAAAAATATTTTGATGTGTCTTGCACATGTCATGGACAATAAGCTGAATTTCTGTGATTCTTTATTTGCAGAGGTTTTATTTGCAACCTGAATCAAGGATCATTTTTATCGAATTGGAAAGGAAACAAACACACTATCACTTGTAAAAATAAAATATAACAAAAGGAAAACCTGTAAGTTTATCTGCTGCTAAAGACTTCTTTCCCTTCCTCCACAAAGGCAATGAAGTTAGACACATTCTCACTCAAGTACACACCCAGAAATACATATTTTCTACAGCAGCTGATCAGAATACCACAACAATATGTGCCTGAATATTATTATCATTTTTTACTGTTTAATGATTACAAATAACATAGAAAAATTACTATAGCAAGGCGCATTCAATGTCATTAGTTGCCTTGTGTGATTCTGTTAAATTCTATAAAATAGCATTTTTTTAACTTAGTGCTAGGTTTTTGGACATTAATTACAAATATTTATTTTATTTATTTTATTTTAATCCCATTTATATCCCGCCCTTTTCCGAAGACTCAGGGCGGCTTACAATTTAAACCAATGTGTAAGGTAGATGATGTCAGGAAACAGATTCCATAAGATATACTCCTATGAAAAAGGAGTTCTATGGTTTTATGTATCAGGACATAATAAAATAATCCGGTCCTTAGCAGTTTTTATAAGTAGGTAAATTCAACCTCAGATGAACAACAACACATGACATATTACATTATATCTTTTACAAAAAGAAAGCCAAAATGGAGAAGCCATGTGGAAAACTAAGTACATCAGTAGTGCTTCCATAGGTATGAAGAGGCTAAGTAGCAGTCAAGTCTCTTGACCAATTGATCATTGGTAAGTGTGATTATCTGTATAAAAGCCAGGTTTAGGAATTTGCTGGTCTCCAGCATTCAGGTATGTGTGTTAAAAAAATGCCAAAGAGCAAAGCAATTATCTTAGAGAAGCAATTGTTGCTATCCAACAATCTGGGAAGGTTATAAGGCCATTTCCAAACAATTTAAAGTCCATCATTCTTCAGTGAGAAAGATCATTAGTGAAGAACATTCAAGACAGTTGCCAATCTTCCTAGGAGTGGATGTTCCAACAAATTCACCCAAGGTCAGATCATGTAATGCCCAGAAATGATCCCAAGCACACCAGCAAATTTTCAACAGAATGGCTGAAAAAGAAAAGAGTCATGTAATGGCCCAAAGTTCAGACCTCAACCCGACTGAAATGCTGTGGCAGGACCTCAAGACAGCTGTGCATACGCAAATGCCCACAAACCTCAATGAACTGAAGGAATATTGTAAAGAACAGTGGGCTGAAATTCATCCACAATGATCTAAGAGAAGACTGATAAGTCATACAGAAAACAATCACTTCAAGTTATTGCTGCAAAAGATGGCTCTACAAGCTATGGAATCATAAGGTGAACTTAGTTTTTCACACATTGCTTCCCCATTCTTTTTGTAAAATAAATGATGAGATGGTGTCAACATGTGTTGACATATTTACCTACTTTTAAGAACTGCTAAGGACCAGATGATTTTTACTATGTCCTGATACGTAAAACCATAGAATTCAAAGACGGTGTACTTTCTTTTTCACATGGCTGTAGATGTCACCTGATATCAAGCAAATGCTTCAGGAAGTGGCTCAGATGGCACCCTTTGTTATGGCTTGTTGCTTATTTAAAATTCACTAATAATTGTGTGGCAAAACAAATTCTAGTTAGGCACATTTTTGAGAAAAGCTCACCCAGTTGGAATTTCTCCTTTGTTATATAGCTGTGTAGGGCGCTGAGCTTGTCGATCAGAAGGTCGGCAGTTTGGCAGGTCGAATCCCGAGTGCCGCGTAACAGAGTGAGCGCCTGTTACTCGTCCCAGCTTCTGCCAACCTAGCAGTTCGCAAGCACGTAAAAATGCAAGTAGAAAAATGGGGACCACTATGGTGGGAAGGTAACAGCGTTCCGTGCGTCTTTGGCGTCTAGTCATGCCGGCCACATGACCACGGAGACGTCCTCGGACAAGCACTGGCTCTTCAGCTTTGAAACAGAGATGAGCACCGGCCCCTAGAGTTGGAAACGACTAGCACACATGTGCGGGGGAACCTTTACCTTTACCTTTAAGATCCAAAATAGAAATCTGTATTGGGGAAAAAATGGCAACTATATTTTAAAAGAAAACCTTGAGTGTGTATATAAGTCTAATCACAGCTCCCCAAAACCTGTAGCAATTAATTCTATTACTGCCCAAACTACTTTTGTACATTTCTTTATTATCTAGACCTACATATTCATAGCTGAAGTCCCACAATCAAGCCTCATGTCTTCTTGCTTTCTTGCATGTTGACAGGAGAGCTGAACATTAGAATTCTGTTCTCAACTTCTATGCCATCATGAGGGCGTGGTGCATTTTAAACAACACAAACTTTCAAAGCACAAGAAATTCTCACTAGTGAATGCAATAGCCTGTATTAAACTATTTGGTAACCACAAAAATAATTCATGCATAAGTCATGCATGCTTCAGGGTTATAGTAACTGACACGTTTTTTCTTTTGTGACACTTGCACAATTCTTTCTATCTTGTACTGCCCTAATTTGGTCCTTTGTTCTTTGTATCATTTTACCATAGCTGTAGTTCTTCTGAGTTCGTATTTTTAAAAAATCCCAAAACCCAAAATCTTTTTTTTTATAATCATGAGGATTTGGTGAATTTCTCTCTATTTGATTTTGATACCTAGAAGTCTTATGCCCATCTTTATTGTTATCATCATTAGCTTGAACCAAACCACTACACATTAAAGATCTCTTCATTGAAGATTATGGATTCAAATCTATCATGTTGGTTCAGTTTAGGGCTGAGAAACTTGGTCAAAATCACCCAGCCAGTTTCCATGCCTGAGAGGGGTTGGGAATCTAATATCTTACCTACTTTGCCATCCTGGTTCACATACTTACTTGATAATGGATCCTAAATAGAGATGGTTTCTACGTAGAAAACAATTATTGGGTGTGTGTGTCTCCCAATATTGAATATAAGATTTAATTTCAATTGTAGTTGATTACCTGAGAGCAGCTTTGTGAAGCCAGTACTGGACTTCATATTGTCCTAAATTTCCCATCTCTCTGGATTTGTTTCCCAAGAAATATACACAAAAAGTGAATATGTTCTTTTTGTCTTAATAATAATTGTAAGGTAGGCAGAGAATAGACTGTGTAGAGATCACATCCGACCTCTTGAGCAGGAATAAGTGCTGCCTTTCAGGAGAGTCACTTATATTTATATTCTCTTCCCACATATGACTAAATGCTCCAAAAATAATTCTAAACGTAACATTTCAGCCAGTTGATTATCAGATCACATGCTGTTTCTTTCCATGATTTTATCGCTTGTCATTACTGGAGAGAGAAGGATTAGGTTTCTCTCTCATCATAGTCACTCCATGAAGTTAAGCTATTTTATATGGTTATTCAGGCTAGGAAAATTGGGTATATTGGGGTATTTTACAATTTGATAAAAGTGCAATATTAGAAGCATGTTGTTGGAATTTAGTGTTAATGAAGTAAAACAATAACTTGTTTATCCACTGTACTTATAAAAATCCCCACTCAAGCTATTGTTACGGTAAATCATATTTCATTTTGGATGCACATATCTTTTGCCTGTTTGTTCTCTGAACAATGTAATACAAACTTCCCTGGTGCCTTTGGTGTTAAAAATAGGTGATGATGCAGTTAGGATAATTATGGTGGGTCTGAATATAGTTTGCATTCTTACATAACAACATGTTCTAATCCAGAGCCTTTATTAAAAGGGAGGAGTGGAATGATATGCTGTGGCAACCAGAAATTATGTATATATCATTGTTCCGTTTCCATAGACTAGATCAGGAATATACACCTTCACTGCTTGAGTTGAAACCATCTGCAGTCAAGTATCATGAAATGTGATACTTTTGTTGCCTAGATTCAGTGATGGGTTACCACACTGCAGACGTTTGTGCAATTAGAGAGAGAGAATATGTCCCATCAATCTGCACCTTGTTTTTGCCGAATGATGAAAATAGCATTTAGAATGTTTCAGTGTACAACAAACTGCATGAAGAAGCACTGCAGTTCTGAAAGAATTCATCAAACCACTCATTGTAGTAATATGTTATTATTTCCATATTAGGTGTAAGTCAGTGGTGGGATTCAGCTGGTTCACACCACTTCGGCAGAACCAGTAACTAATTTTTTTTGTTGCCCAGGCCCAGAATGGACTTCTGGAAGCAGCATCCAGACAAAGAACCAGCTATTCACATATTTGAATCCCACCACTGGGTGTAGTGTTAAAATATCAGGCTAGCAATGGGGAGACTGGGAATTCTAGTCCTGCCTTGGGCACAAAGCCAACTGGGTAACCTTGGGCCAGTCTCTCTCAGCCTTGGGGGGAAAGGGCAATGCTAAGCCCTTCTGAAAAACCTTGCCAAGAAAACTGCAGGGACCTGTCCAGACAGTATCCAGGAGTAAGACTGACTCAAAAACACACAAAAGGATTTCATTTAAATGTTATCGAAAAATCCCTAGCTACTGCAATCCTACAGAACAAGTAATGTGTTTTTATCCAGGCACATTTGACTTGATCCTGACGGTCCCACTTTATCAAATGCAATATGGCTATTTGTACAAACAGATGATAATCCATCAGATTTTGCTGAGAAATAACAGGCATTTCTTGTGGGTTGACTGCTCTTCTAACAATATTTGTAAGCACATGCATGGAAGATGGTAGACTGCCGTCTCTGTTTCCTTGGAGGAGGACCCTTTAGCAGTGTTTCTCAAATAGGGGCCCTGTGAAAAATTTCTAGGGATTCTGTGAGAGATTGGGATTAAAAAAACAACAAACCCACATTTTTTTTGAACTCTGCACACTGTACAGTGCTAGCACTCTTGGTGATGGTAGAGTTTATGGGTCATGACTCAATTGCCAGCCTGCTGTTTTTCTGTTATTGTAAACATTGTAAAACATTGTGTCAGTTAGAAATAAATTGTATTGTGAAATTTTCATATATTTTGCAATTTTTATCCAGTGGTTCCCTGAGATCTGAACATATTTCAAAGGAGGTGGGGTATTAAAGGGTTGATAAAGGCTGCTTTGAAGCATTTCTTCATAATCCCTCTTGGATTCTCCCATTCAGTAACAATCTATTTAGGCCATTGTCATTATTCATGTTATTTCAGGGAAAAGTCCTACTCTGCATTGTGTCACTCAGGAAGAAAAAGGGGGCAAACCGTTCTTATCAACTATTTAGCCAGGTGAGGCAAAAAAGTACTACTTATTTATCTTATGCTATTTCTGTGTTAGATGTTTATTCTACCTTTATTACTTTTATAAATAACTCAAGGTGGCAGTTATTTAATTCTCCTTCCTCCTCCTATTTTTCCCATGAGAACTCTGTGAGATGAATTGAGGAGAGAGAGAGAGAGAGAGAGAGAGAGACAGACAGACAGACAGACAGACAGACAGACAGACAGACAGACAGACAGACCTAAAGTCAAACAACTGGTTTTCATGCCAAAGATGGCATTAGAACTCAAGTCTCCTGGTTTCTGGGCCAGCACCTTCACCAAATGTAACACTGATTCTGAAGAGTTTTTTCCAGCCATTTGCTCTTCTAGCCAAGAAAGCAGTCACAGAATTAGAGAATAAAGACAGGAATGAGAAAAACTAAGAAAGGCACCAAGTAGATTTTTCTTCCTGTAATACGAATAGAAGAGAATAGTTGTAGCTCAGGATTGAACTGTGGGGCCCTTGGTGTTCTTTGCGCTGGGTTATTTTCTGGTAGACGTCTCATAACCAAACTAAGTAACGTCATTAGTGCTAGAAGGGAATACTGTTTGCTCTCGGTTTATATACTAGTGATTTGCCCTGTCAGTATTGGTGGGAGTGGTCTTGGTGATTCCTTGTTAGACTGTTGCTTACTGTTAGCTTGTTTGTCTGAGTTGGTGGCTCCTTGATAGGAAGGAGTATTGTTAACTTCTTGATTGTTGGTCTAGCCCAGGGGTCAGCAACCTGAAACAGTGAAAGAGCCACTCGGAACCGGTTCCCTCACAAAAGGAAAAACTGGGAGCCGCAAAAAATGTGTGCGCATGCGCGTACATGCGCGCATGCGCAGAACAGGGTTTGACTGAAGAGTGGAGCCAAGGCGAGATATGCACCTACCCTGTATATTTGAATTGATTGGTTGAACTTTTTTAGTTCCACTTTTTTTTTTGGACTGCACATGGCAGAGGACTGGGAGCAGCAGGAGAAGGCTGAAAGAGCCACATGCGACTCTGGAGCCGTGGGTTGCAGACCTGTGGTCTAGTGTTAATGTATTTATTTTCTATTTTCTTATTTTCTGTGAAATAAAAGCCATATTTTAATTCATGGCTCTCTGACACTAGTCACCAGATAACTATTTCCTGACTTCCAAGCCCAAATTTCTGGTGAGTAGGATACTGTTTCCATGGCTTGTAACCAGCCCAGGAAGAAATGCTCCATCTTCTATGTGAGAAAAAAGGCACAACTAGGACATTATGGAACCAGCCCTCTCCTTTTTAAAGGTTTACTTCAATGATAAAACCTTTTTCCTGACTGGGCACAGTACTCAGTGTAATTTTCCTATGCTTTGATTGCTTTTACTTGGTTTCTAGTTTGATAGGTTTAATTTGATTGATGGATTGCATTTGAATTTTCTTATTTTGGGATCTCGCATTCTTGAGGTGGGATTTCCCCCCCCCCCCCGCACTAATGCTAGGTGCTCCAAACAATTTTTCCATTGGAGAATCTGTTATAATTTTCCTCCCATTGCTTCTTTTATAAGCCCAGATTAGCACTTAGAAGAGTGCTAGAAGTGTGTGAGGAAAACAAAAGACTATTGCTTTCAAATGCTAATTTTCCGTTACAGAGAAGACAATTTACACTGAGAAAGACAGTCAGATCCTGCCAGCTGTCTATGTTGCTTGTTCTGTCACCAATGAGTTGCTTAACAGGTGGGCCAATACAGGTTATCTGCTTCTGCTAATGACTGAATCTTTTATAGCTGGGGTGAGGAGGGGCAGTACCATTGTGCCTACCAATAGGCTACTTCTGGGTGGTGTTAGTCATAGCCACACACTGGCAGCATCGCTATTCCCTTGCAGTGTTCCATCAAGCACTAAGCTTGCTTGTTACTTATTTCTCCCTTTCCTTTCACCCTGGTCTTTCCTTTGCACCTATTAGCCTGGAGGATAGGTGACAAGCACATAGGAGTAGCATGTGGGGCAAGGTGAGGAGAACTTCCAATGCATTGGAGGAACTCCATCCTGCTTCTTTCTGTGCCTCTATGCCATACCTGCAACCTATTAGGTAACTTAACAGATGGCTAAATTTACTGTTCAAAGTACCTGTCCATACTCCTCCAACCCCACATGTTGAGAAAACATTGGTAGTTTTATTTCCCATAGCAGCTGATGCTCAATGGGAGGGGAAATTAAATAGGGAAATCAACCAATGACTTTGCTTAACTTGTTGTGCATTGACACTATAGTAACAAGAGAAGAACCACTTGCTGGCCTTGTTAGTGAGGCATAATAAGATTCACCTGCAAAATAAATCTATCTTACTTTTTTGCTGGTTCAGTAGCTAGTGGGCAGTATTTGTAAGGTATGTTCAGAAACAATTTTATGAAGAAGATAAATAAATAGCAAATCAGCAGCAGTTACATGCCGGATGATGTGCTGATTTTCTTTTTATTTATCTTAATTTGTACTTTGAAGGTCCTTCTAGGACGTAAAGTTAACAGAAGTGCCAACAAATAACTGGTGTTTTACAAGCCAATGACTGATTTTCAAGACAATGGAGGCATTGATTGGCTTGTATGTTAGGGGAAGCTGATAAAAGATTCTTAATTACATCTCCCAGAATATATATGCATGTAGAGATATTCCTTCATGTGTGTAGGAAATGCCTTCTTCAGATAAAGATTTTTTCCTCCCTCACATTGCGCAATGCAACGTTTTCTCCCATTTTTATTTTTATTCAGATTGCAAGGCAGGCTGGTAAACTGACAGGTCACACAAACCATCACAGGCACCAAGGAACACTAGCAGTTTAAGTCTGCACATCTTAAAAGTTGCTGATGTTGAGAAGCACTACTCTAAATCACTGGGTTCAAGTCCAGCGCCGTTACAACTAGGGAGAGTCCCCAATGTGTATGTGTATATGTATATATTATTCAGGTGTGCTGTCTTTCCTCTTTTCTTCCCTAGAAGAGCTCTTGGGAGGGTGCCAGGCGCAATGGCAGTACATTCTCTGTTTTGAAAGTGAAAAAAGTGGGGGAAAAATGGAGGGGGTGAGGAAAGAAAGAACAAGACAGACTGTACTCCAGAATGGGAAGATGAAGAAACATCTGACCAAACTTTCTCCTCCTATGCTTAGAAAGTTATTTGCACTTATCCAACATGTACGTGGATTGAATTTGCTATGTAGGTAGCTCCTTCCTTCATTAATCTGGACTTCTGAATCTCAACTAATTCCTTTTGTTGAAATGCAGCATTTTCTAACCGAGCATATGTACCCGCTGGTTCTCAAGCTCTATACACAACTGAAGAGTTACGTAACTTAGGACAGGAAGTTCTGACCTGTTGGGTAAGCCTTCAATAACTTCCAGCCTGGTTTTGCAGAAAGCATTGCATATTCATCCCTTTTCCATTTAGAGCTGCAGAAGTGAAAGTGAGTGGCCCAGAATTGGCTGATAGAAGGGCCAGATGCCAAAGAGGGCAAGAGCCCTGCATGATGAACAGATACATAAAAGAGCAAGTTTTGGCAGGCTTGGGTTGCTGTCCTTGTATTTTTCAACCAGAACAAATTGCTGCTCCTTTCTGAATAGGAAGAGCAGGTAGGCTTCCTCAGGAACCGTCACGGGGATGCAGAAATTATATAGAATTTTATGGCTATTGGAGCCATGTATGGCATGCCAAATATATGCAATTTCAATCGCAACATAAAATCCTAGCATATTATCTCCATGACAACTCCTTGTTTATCCTCATGATCTGTTCCGTTTTATTGGCTTTTGTGAACGAATTATGAAGGAACAGGAAACTATGCCTCGGGTTATGTAGTCTGTCATTCAGGGAATGGAGGAAGCCATAAGACATTCAACACAGATCATCAAAGCACTTTGCTACATTCACTTTATTTTATGTGCTAAGAGTTTTATACCAGAGCTTTCCAGGATTCAGTCTTTGTATCTATTTTCTCTGCCAAGGTTTAGTTGAGGGAATAGATGATTTAAGAACAGACAAAAATGCCCTAGGCAGGCTTATAGTGTATTTCCTACACACCACTGACTGAGCAGAGAGAATCTGCAGCATACATCAGGGAGTAAAGGAAGGGCTTCCTAATCAGAAAATTTCACCCCCAAAGCTAACTGCTGGCATTTCCTTTTTTTAAAGAAATTAACCACTGGGGATTTGAAAGCCCATAACAACTGCTGTGTAATGGAATATGGCAACCCAATGAACATATCATCAATTCCCAGCAGTAAATGTGAGCAGATGTCAGGTTCCAAACAGCAGCATAAAATTTAATAGGATTCCCAATGCCTGATTTTCACCAAGCTGTAAATGCTGCCAAGTATTTGTTGGCAAATTAGAGGATTTATATTTTAATCTGGTGCTATTCCCCAGGGCACAACATCAGTTGAGATGAATGGGGGAGGTTGACATCCTTGAAAATTGTTGTAGCAGGTGCAGTTTCAGTAAAAAAAAGGTGACAAGGTTTCAGTTTGTTTGAAAACTTTACTAGTTCTACTGGAGAAAAAAAAATGATTCAACTGCTTGTTAAACTGAAAGACAATAGCATAAAGGTATTTTCAAGGGTGTTAATGATCTCCTCTTAATTCATACCATCATCATTCATGTATTATGTTTTCTTCCACTCCTGTTTTAAATAATGTATGCACATATTATCAGATTGAAAAGAGTCAGCCAAATATTTATGCTGATCCAACAACTAAACAAAATTGTAAAAGAACTTCAGCATGTACGTCAGACAGATATTTTAATATGCATTGCCTTTCTGTGTGATAAGAACCTGATATAATCCCATTTAAAGTTACATTTCTATCTGATCCACGCATAGCAATTTAGTCAAAAAAGCAGTAAATGAGACATGTGAAAGTTGTCAGCCCTACATTTATGATAATTGGTTGGAACTATTTAGAAAAAAGTCACTTCCTTTACAAATTCAAGTATTTATTCCAATATTTAGAAAGTGGCTTTCAGAGAGTGTAGCTTGCCCAGAATGCTATACAAAACAACTGCATATAATAATAAAATATTGATATGTAGCACTTTAAATCATGGGTATTCAACCTTTTGGCTTGCCTGGACTACACTGAGTGAAGAGGAACTAGATATAAAATATATCATATAGTAATGTATATAAATCACATAATTGTGTTAAAAGTTTACAATCTTGTGGGGCCACCTTATTAGCTGTTAAGGGTCACCTGTGGCCTGTGAGCTGGACATAGCTGCTTTAAATATTATTAGTTCTTTCCAGAAATGGCATTATTAGGAATGAAAAAGAACTAGTTAAGTGGACAATAAGGATAAGAAAATGATCTAGAGCTGAGAAAACAGGTTTTTTTTCTTTACCGGTATTTATCCAACTATCCTTCTACTCTTATTTTTCCCCAAATTGTTATAGCTTAACTCAAGGATATGGATCTAGTATTGACAGTACAAAGTTCTGTGGAATTTCTGGAAGGGAAATTTCCTTCAAAATGTATTTTTTCTCCATATCTACAAAGACACTTCTCCCAATAAATAACATTGGAATCTAAAATCACATTAACTAACCTAATCGAGTGACTATTGATACTAATATTAACAAAACATTAACCAGATTTTCCAGAGTGTATATACTGTATTTAGGTGTAATAGGTATTTGCATTCCATCAAAGGGCAAATTCCATTTGTTCCCTTGTTATATATTTTTATTAAATTAAATAAATTGTAAAAACAAATATATTTGTTGTTTTTAATTGGCATTATTTTGATTCTTCTTTAAAGAGAAAACAATAAGCCTATTTTAATACATTGAACAGTACAGGACTATATGAAATAATAATATATGTGGACTGCAGCTGAAAGAGTCACTTTTAAGCACTGGATTGGCACAAAGCCATTTCACAGAGAAAGACGTGTTCTGAATGCACATACATTTCTACCTCTTTATAGAGTGTATGGAAGAGGGACATAATAGAGAGGATGGAGAGAAAATGTATTGTTGGAACTCATATATCAAACTAAACTATTTTCTTAAATTGCTATTATATGCCATAATTGGCTGGGCTAACATAACAAATCCACAATATTTCATGATGTGAGTTCTCAAAATAACATTATGACCTGGTACAGGGTGGGAATCCAGTCTTTGAATGGTATTATATAACTATTTTTTTTACAAAACTCATAGATGAGGGAACATCTATATCAAACCAGTGTAATCTGGATTCTAATCCAATAATGGAATGTATTTAAAATTAGTATATCACCTGTCCTACCATACTTTTCTAGTTTGTTGTTATATATTAAATACAGTATGTAATATTATAAGGTGGTGTCACATAATTCAGTAATCAAACAGAATTAAGTGGTGCAAAATACATAATCAGTGAGCAAATGGAATAAGTGGCTTCTAGTGTACATCATGGTTAACTAAAAATGACTGCACCAATCAGCAGAGATGACAATTGTGGAAACAGAAAAATATACCTGGCTTACCTTTTTAACTCTGTTCTCCCTGGTCCTTTAATCTTCATTTACAACCTTCATCAAGCCTTTATTCCTAATATGGGTTTAGTTCCATTTCGGTCATTTTCCCCAAATACCTTATTTCATCATATATTTGTTTTTTAAAATCTTAAAGCAAAAAATAATTAATATTCCAAATGTTTCTTGTCTCCCAATCTGTTTAAAACTTTCTTAAAATACTTTCTTTTTTGCTTTTTGCCAATTGCATATTATTTTTAATTCTTAAGTCTATTTAAAAATGTTCAAATCTGAAAAAGGTAAAACTGACAGCTGTCATATTAAGCTTGCTGTTTTGAAGATCTCTGATAATAATAAAGTTATTAAATTCAACATTTCCAAATATAATTAGAAAGGGAGTTTGGCTGGCTTAGTGTCTTTATGAAATGCTTTGCCATTGCTGAGAGCAAAAATGTTGTTTCCCTTGGCTCCTGGAGCTCAAACCCACAGGAGACTGCTGTTTGTGAGCAATTCAGAACACTTGTAGACAATCTCCCAATCTCTATTTCTTTGGAGAACCAGAAAACTCAATCTATTTGCCAGTCTTGTTGCCTGTTTTGTTCAACTTCTTTTTTTTGCACCTGATTTTTTTTCTTCTAATTTAGTTTGCATTAGTTTTTACTATATTAGCAATAAAATTATTAATCAAAAAATACTGACATGAAGTGCCCTGATAGACCTGGTTCAGAAGGAGATATTCAGGATCTAAAATAAACCCTACTCATGTTTATTTGGTCCCATGGAGCCTTCTTGCAGCTATCTATTGAGTTCTGGATTATGAATGCATAGCCTGATCCTGTGTGCCATCAAAGTAAGCTTATTGCTTTCAGTAGTATTTAGCATAATACAAGGTATTATGGTAAACATTCTCACAAAGAGCAGATGAAACTTAACTAAGACTTGTTAGAAGGAAAAAGAAACAAGTGACTTCAGCCTGGTACTTTGGCCATTTCCTCATTAAAGATTGATAGCATTTTAATGCATCATCCAACAGTTGTTGAAGTAATATATCACTAATGAAGATAGGCCTTACAATGAATTGCCAACGGTTGGATCATTATGCTGCAGTATGTAAGAAATCATTAGTGTGGAAATGATAAAAAATATGTTTAGATGGTAAATAGTTGCAATATAGAACCATCTTGTCGGTTTGCCGTCTAGTAAATAGAATTGTGGGAGCTTGATGGCTCAGCGGTTAGAGACGCTGAGCTTGTCAGCTGGAAAGTTGATAGCCCAAGTTCAAGACCTGAGTGTTGCATGATGGGGTGACCTCCAAGTTTCACTCATAAAACTGCATACAATATGCTAAACCAAGTAGAATGGCTGAATAAGTCATAATAGGCTGGATTCATACAATGAAGCTCTCAGGATACATTGGGCCAAGTCACTTTCTCAACTTTGCCTACCTCAAGGAGTGTGTGAGAAAAAACAGGAAGAACATTATGTATACTGCCTTGAGCTCTAAATGAAAGCTGTGATAGGAATCAAATTAAAATAGTAACTACATAATTGCACTAGTCATGATTCCTATTTCACAAACAGCTGTGTTGGTGAAACATACTAAGCCATAAACAAATCAAATTATGCCTTGGTACAATGTGTAAACCAAGTCATAATCTGAGATGTGTATACAAAGTTTAACTTAATCTAATTACATTCCCTCCCTTACTCCAGAAGGTAAGCATAATGCTAGTTTCAAGAAGATTTTGCAGTAGCAAAACCATACTGTCCCAGATAAACTGCTCTTAAACACAACAGCTCCTTTGCTATCTAAGGAAAGATTTTCAGGTGGCCACTTTAGATAAGAAATTAACAATAAATAAATAAATAAATAAATAAATAAATAAATAAATAAATAAATAAATAAATAAATAATTTTATTTATTTTATTTCTCCCGAAGGACTCAGGGCGGTGAACAGGGCAAACATATAAAATACAAAATACAATTATTAAAAATAAATTAAACAAGATGCCCAAGTTAACAATAGATTAAAATACATTTAAAACAACAATAAAATCCAAACCCCATCCCCCATCAGGCCAGGCCGGCTTGTTCGAACAAATAAGTCTTCAGATCGTGCCGGAAGGAGCGAAGGTCGGGCGCCATCCGGAGCTCAACCGGCAAACGGTTCCACAATTCCGGCGCGCCCACAGAGAAGGATCTGCCCCTGGGGGCCACCAGGCAACATTCTCTGACCGGTGGCACCCTGAGGAGGCCCTCTCTGTGGGAACGCACAGGGTGGAGGGAAGTTGACGCCGGCAGCAGGTGATCCCTAAGGTACTCCGGACCCATGCCATGTAGGGCCTTGAAAACCATTACCAGAACCTTGAATCTTACCCGGAAGACAACTGGTAACCAATGCAGCTCAGGGAGCAGAGGTGTAACATGGGAGTATCGGGAGACTCCCAACACAACTCTCGGGGCTGCATTCTGTACCAGTATCATTTGTGTGTGCTTTATTGCCAGGTGCGAATCCAAAACTTTATTTGAAAGTTTCTTTTCTCTTTGAAAACAAACAAAAACTGCAAAATACATAAAGTTACTTTCATCACAGTGAAAACACACCCCAAAAGAGAGCAATTGCTTCTTGTACAAATACATATATGAAGAGTACCTAAGGGACATCTTTTCCAATTGCATCTAATACTGTAGAACAATCACTGTTATTTTTAATTCTAAGGTCACAACACTGGTAACAAAAGACAGCTCACATGGTTAGTGAAGACTGTTGCTAAAGAAAAAAAAATACTTTCCTCTCACCTCTGTCCTAATTCGGTTTCTATTTCAAGACAAAAGAATGAAGTGTTTTATGGCTCTCTACAGTTTAAAAAGCCACAAGACACTTGGTTATTTTCCCTATAAAAGTGTTAGAGCTACTCTTCCAAATTCAAGTTACAGTTGCTTTGCAAATAGTACTGAAAATACCAAATAGAAAACCACACCATCACAACCCCAACAACAACAGCAGGGCAAACTACAGAGCGAATAAAGCACATACTCACTAAGACTGATGATATACTTAAATCAGGTAATGAAATGTCTGCAAGTAAACAACCAAGCTCAGACAGCACCAAGGACTCCATAGTATTGAAAATGCCTGCATACAATAGGCCCTAGTATCTGTTATGCAGCCTTCTAACACTGTCAGACATACACACTTTAAAAACAGGAATGACAGTGATTAATATTATTTGACTTTCACCTATTTTCCTCCACTAAGCCTAATAAGTATAATTACTTTGTTTTTGTATTGTTTCAAAATTGCCAAGGGACTGTTGCATTTAGAAATATGAAGGATTTTTATATCTTGTTGCAGAGAGGTATCTTACCCACAGAAAATCCCATTTTTTAAAAAATCCCATTTATATCCCGCCCTTCTCCGAAGACTCAGGGCGGCTTACAATCTAAAGCACAAATCAATGTGCTTAGCTTTTCCTCCCAAATTTGTGACTCCTACAGTACTGATTCTTTTGAATCATATATTTCTTGTTGCCTCTCTTTCTGGACAGTGGCCATGCATGGGTTGTGAGAAACCCCAGCCTTATTTTTGCAGCCTCCAGAGTTCCTTAGAATTGTGTCACATTAATATATCAGTATTCACCTCTTGGAAACGTCAGCAAATGTACTTCTCCTATTGCCAGGTTTCCCAATCTTGCTATATTGCAAAATATACAATTTGGGCTATTTTTTGTAAAAGTGGAAACAGAGTCAGTATTTCTTTCAATGTAAGAGATAGAACCAATGCATGTCTCTGCTTGGGAAAATTAAAGGAATCTTCCTACATTCATTTTCTCAGCATTATGCAAAAAGTATCTTATAATTATATAAATTAACTAACCTGATTTTATGTTTCTTGATTTGACAGATAGCATTTTGGAGATGCAATTTATAATTTGCCTAAAAGTCTACAATACCTTAAATATTTCATCTATGTTTTAAAAGTAATTAATTGAGCCCTATCTATTATAATAATGTTGGTAATTTAGTCCCCTTTCATTGGTTAGACTTCCCATAATAATAAAAGATTTAGCAGTTGCTCTTTATTTATTTTGGGACTTTTTGAAAAAATGCTTTTAAAGCATCCTTGCTTATAATACTTCACCATTATCAGCACAATCCTATGCATGCCTACTCAGAAATTTGAGCTCAAAGAGCTGAAAATTACAAAGTAATTATACTGATGCCAATTCTAATAAAATAGGATTAGAATATTAATAAATGAATGAATTTGTAGAAGAAGATTGGGAAAAAGTGCCATACCTTAGTAGCATACCAACTCTATTTTTACCATTTTTTATTTAATCCTCTCTAGGGTGGAGGTTAGAGAAAACTGGTTCTACTCCATTGCAGGACAGTCCTGATTGGATGCTGCCTTTCTAATTATGAATAAAGGATGTAAATCAGATCTCTAAGCTGAAGTCTCTTAAATGTATGTGCAACAAAGGTAAATGGGGCAAATGCAGATGGTTAAATTTAGACTTGATTTATTTGTTTTTTTTAGAAATTATTAATTTATATCTGCCACTATTTCATACAAGGCAGCATAATATTCTCACCCATTTTTCCACAACCATCCTGGGATGTGGGTTGGGCTGAGAGAGTGACCCAAGGTTCCCAGCTGGCTTCATGCCTAAAATGGGATTAAACATTACCATCTTCAGGTTTCTAGCTGGTACCTTAACCACTACGCCAAGCTGGATCTCCAGCAAAAAACTACAGTAATTCTAATAGAAAGATCCAGTGGATAAAATAAATTAGTTTAAACCAGTTAATGCAAGATTCCGACTGGCCAGTTCAATCTGGAAGAGTTTTAGTGCACTCTGGGTTTCATCAATGAAATAATGCCATCTGTCAGAACTTTAGAAGCCTGCCTTCTCTGTAGCAGCACCTGCTCTCTGGAATGAGATGCTGCCATGAAATTCAAATGGCCCCCACCCTTCTGGTGTTTCAAAGGGCCTTAAAGACCTGGCTCTGGAAAGGACTAATGTTTCTTTCCTTCTTTCCCTGTTTACCACCCAGAGTTGCTGGGAGTTGGGAGGCATATACATTTAATAATTATCAAATCATTTACTCCCTCCCGCCATTTCTGCCTCACAGTTCTCCAAAAACATTGCTACAGAATGGAAGTTTAGACAGAGAAAGGAAAGCATCTGCTTCCCCCCTAGGTTTATTTAAAATAAAGAGTGGTAAAAGGTTGGTTACTTTGGTTACATTTGGATCTAAACTTGTTCCCAACAGCTTCAGAATGCTGAACCATAATATTCATCCCATGGTGACTGGGAATGCCAAAGGATGCTGTTGCAGAATAATTAATTATAGGAGCTATAATCCAGTAGAGACGTTGAGAGCACGGCTTTATACCGAAGGGTCATCTTAGTCATTTGAAACTGTTGAAAAATTACCCAGTGTTTTTTTATCAACTGTTGAACACGTCGCACCTGATCTTTGGAGGGCACCGGCTAACATCAATTTCAATGTAGCAGATATATCTTGGATATAATTTTTATTACGTTGACATCTATCCATTTGGGAAATGGGTTTGCGAGGTTTTTCTCTTCGACCTGACGCCGTCCGCTAAACCAGCGTTTCCCAACCTTAGGAACTTGAAGATGCGTGGACTTCAACTCCCAGAATTCCCCAGCCAGCGTAGCTGGCTGGGGAATTCTGGGAGTTGAAGTCCACGGATCTTCAAGTTCCTAAGGTTGGAAAACGCTGCGCTAAACTGCAGGCTTTTTCCGCTTCAGCTTCATTCAGTGTCTCCTGCCTTTAGTGAAAAGTATCTACCGAAATGGCACAGAAAGAAAATTGCCGGGGACGAGTCAGATTTCTGAAGTTGAGATACGGGCACGACATAGAAGAGAAATATAGCATCTTGCAAAAAGCATCTCCCTCCAAACTTGACTCGAACTTTTTGCAAGAATTAGAATGAACCTCCCTTTCTATACCTAAACTGCGATTCCCGTACGTTTGATTTATGTCAAAGAAGAGTTACCTTTCTTGGCACGCGACCAGGACGCAACCCACCCCCTCCGCTCCGCTCCCCTCCCCTCCCTGGAATCTTACCCCACTCTCTCGAACGCGCGGAGGAACTCATTGAAACATCGCTGCGCCGCCGCGCACGGGGCTTGTGCGCATGCTCGAAGAGGCTTCCTGTGGGGCGCTTAGGGCAGAACCACCCATTTGACTGTAAGGACGCATGTGCGCCGTCTGGTGCGCCTGAGCTGGTCTAAGGAGGGTGGGAAGTGTGGGGGTGACGTCAAGGCGCGGCAGCCATTACACGGAGAGCGGACCGGATCGGCGAGCGTGGAGAAGCAGCCGCTGCCGCCGCTCCCCGTCGCCCGGGAGGGAGAGATTCCGCTGTGCATGTCTCTCTCCTCCTCCTCCTCCTCCTCCTCCGTCCAGCCCTCACTTCTTCCCGACGAGTAGCAGCCTCCCCTAATCTCCGCGAGGGGGAGGGAGAAGGGTGGGCGGAGGTGGGGCAGGGGTGGTGGGTGCCGGCGAGGGAGCGAAGAAGGCAGGCAGGCAGGCAGCGGCGGCGACGATGGAAGAGAAGGTCTTCACGAAGGAGCTCGACCAGTGGGTCGAGCAGCTGAACGAATGCAAGCAGCTCTCGGAAGGGCAAGTGAAGAGCCTGTGCGAGAAGGTGGGCAGCCGGTGGCGATCCCGCGGGAAGCGGGGGGAAGACCCCCAGACCCCGCTGTGGCGGAGGGGGAGGGGGGAGAGAAGAGAAATACGTGTCGGGGGTGGGGGTGGTGGGAAAGCGAAGAGCCCCCCCCACCCGACAATTGGGGAGAGGAGCCTCGGTAGGAAGGCGCCGGCGATCCGGCAAGGTCCGGAAGGGGGATCGGGGATGGCGGCGGGGCCATTGATCGCGGAGGGCTTCGCTGAGATGTGGGAAGCGGGTGCGGGCCGGGAAGGCGCTGGGACGAGCGCGGACTTCAGAGCCACCGCAAGGGGCGCCGTCCCGCCGGCATGAAAGGAGAAGCGGCGGCGGCGGCGGAAGCGGGAGTACATCTATCTACCCAGGGAAGGCAGAGCGGGGTGTGTCCCCGTCAGGTGCGGTGTAGAGAAACGGGGCTCCTGGCGGCCAGGCTGCCCATTCTACAGGCCCCGCGGGGCACCGCCGAGGCCTTTACTCGCGGAGTAGCCCGTGTGGCTCAGTGGATCGCTTCCCCCCGCCGACCCGGCGCCCCCTGTCGCATCGCCCGCTTCCTCCTCCTCCCCCCCTCACTAGCTCTTAAAATGGCGCCTTTCTCCGAAAATAATGCCGCTAGGAAGTCCCTTGTGCTTCGTCGGGCGGGTTTTGCTCCACGGGCGAGCGATGGAGAAGGAAAGGTTTAATAAGATGCCGGCGAGGAGCCAAATGTATTTTGTTCTAAAGGCGCTCTCGGCAGCTCCAACCTTGGATCGAGAGGGTTCAGCGTTAATTTATGCGGTCGGAATGATCGTTGGTTGTAATTTTTACAACGCTTCCTTGGTATTGTATTCCACTTGAACTTAATCGACCTTACTTCTGAATAAACACGTAGAAAAGCATTGTTGGAATAATGGGAGAAGCATGGGGGGCGGGAGTGAATCGCCCTGGAATCTAGGGCAGGGGTCTTCAAACTTGGCCCTTTTATGACTTGTGGACCTCAACTCCCAGAATTCCTCAGCCAGCTTTGCTGGCTGAGGAATTCTGGGAGTTGAAGTCCACAAGTCATAAAAGGGCCAAGTTTGAAGACCCCTGATCTAGGGAGCATTTTCTTGTATTGCAGTAGCATGTAATGATGAATCAGTTAAATTGGATTGTAACATTTGTGGTCAAATTCCTTCGTGCTAAAATGCAATTGATTTTTTTTAAATGATGCATTTGCCATTTGTTAAATTACATTAACGAATGGTATTCAAATAATTTTATTACAATAACATTACTTTAAATTTAAATGACAGCAGGAGAAAGAACAGTTTTTCTCAGCACGTTGTATTTCCTTTTCTAAATTGACTCCTGTGTCTTGTCTATACATGTCACACAATTTCAGCCCAAACCACCTCACAGGGTTGTTGTGGAGAAAGTAAGAGGAGGAAGGGATGTTGGGTATGTTCATTGCCTTGAAGTATTTGCAAAAATAAAGATGAAATACGAATTAATTAAATAACTATTTAATTCAAGTTTAATTTTAGGATTATGGTTATATATCTGATGAGACTTAAATACTGATTTGGTAATTTTCATTAGATTCATAAGGTTTTTAAAAAAATATTTAACCTTCAATGGCAGTTATTTTTTTATATAAACTACAGGCAGTCCTTGACTTACAACCACAATTGAGCCAAAAATGTACATTGCTAAGTGAGAAATTTGTTAAGTGAGTTTTGCCCCATTTTATGACCTTTGTTGCCACATTTGGTAAGTGAATCACTGCTGTTGTTAAGTTGTTAGAGTTGTTAGTAATACAGTTGTTAAGTTAATCTGGCTTCCCCATTGGCTTTGTTTGTCAGAAGGTTGCAAAAGGGCATCACATGACCCCAGGACACTGTAACCATCATAAATATGAACCAGTCATCAAGCATCTGAATGTAAATCATGTGACCATGGGGCTGCTGCAATGGTCATAAGTGAAAAACTGCTGTAGCTCACTTTTTTCAGTGCTGTTGTAACTTTAAATGGTCACTAAATAAACTATTGTAAGTACTCAGTCGTAGTTGCCTATGGAGATTCTCCGTCATCCAGGTCATGGTTGCCCCCAAAATGCTTTTTCAAAAGGCAAATTGGACTTTGTTTCAAAAGTCTAGTTGCCTTTTGAAAAAGCATTTGTGTGACATTCAGTCGTAGGTTTCATTGGAATCCATGGAAGGAACTTAAACTTAAGTACAGTTTTAGTTGTAATAATTTTGTGGTAACAAAATTTAATTGTTTGAGTTAGCAGCCTGCAAGCCAAGTCCATTATCAGGAAACCAATTAGGTCTGTATTTACTGCTCAGTTTCTTGATAAGTTTACTAAAGTAGCCTGGTGTGCAACTACTGCAGTGTTAAATGTTTTCAGTTCTTTCACTTTACATCAGACGTGTCAAACTTGTGATGTCACACGACATATTGGAGCTTTTTCCCCATTGCTGGCAATAGGGTGGGCGCGGTTTCCTTGTGACACATCCGGCCCGTGGGCCAGCAGTTTGACGCCCCTGCTTGACATGCTAAACATGTTACTCAGCAATCATTTGTAGTTACCAAAAATCTCCCTGGGGATATTTACAGCCCAGTGCCAAAGTTCTGATGGCTGCCTCCGTCATGCAACTGCATGTTGCGTGCTCAGCAACTGGCCTGCATTTACAGCAATTGTCGATCCTAACAGTCATGTGCCCACACTTTATTATGGTGTTTGCCCAAAACTGGCATTTACTTCCAGTTTTTGACAAAACTGCCCATAATGAACCATTGGTTTGCTTAACAACTGCTGCAAAAGTTGTAAAATTGGGTTGGTCACATGGGTGGTTGGTTTTATGACCATCACAACTTATAAAATGATAGGCAGGCTCTGTTACAATTGTAAGTCAGAGACTGGCTGTACTTTAGAAATGGTAGAAATTCAGTTTTGAAATATACAAATTTTGGGATGAAGGCTGGAGATTGTCCAGTACATTGGCATGTTATTAATAAGAATGAGGAAAACAGGTAATGGAGGATTTATTTTAAAGTTGCCAATCCTTTCTTTGTAGTTTTTGCGTTATGTATCCATCTGTGAAAACATTCAAAGGTCTTAATATACCTTGAATTTGCATCTCAGATTATGAGATGCTGGTTTTAACTAGTATTCGAAGGTATTATTTTTCTAGTTTTACTAAAGAGTTAGATGTTAAATATTGCAAAAAACTCCTTTCCATACTTGGAGCAGTCTACCTTTGATAGTAAAGAATTTGGAGAGAAAAATTAAGATTGTTCTTGTTTAGTGATTGATTGCCTTTAGTGAATGTTTGCAGTTAAAGTAGTGATGAAAAGTAACTTTACAACCAATTCTCACATTTACGACTCTTGTAGATGTGCAAATCAGAGAAAAGCATAGTCATGGTTTTATTTAAGAATTGCTCTATTTAACAACAAAGATGCTGGTTCCAAATGTGATTGCTAAACAAGGACTACCTGTAATCCAAGAGGTTAAACTGTAGAAATAAATATAGTGGTGATTTGTGCTATAAGGCCAGCATGATTTTAACATTAGATATGAATGGCATAAGACCAGGAAGCTTTTCTGCTTGTTCAGTGATACCTACGTGAATAAGTGAAATAAGTCATATATTCATCATAATTTTTTTCCTAATACAATAAGAATAGCAGGTAAAATTTGTGGCTTTGCAAACTTGACTGCCTAAAATTCTTTTAAATGTTATTGGAAAATTCACTAACTCCTTTGGGCTGTTCAGATTATACCAAACACAGGTTAGAGGTTCCTGCCAGTTTATGTTTTAAAAAATTCAGAACTGAATTATACTAAAGAAATGCTTTTTATAAAGCTGAATTGTTTATCCAATAAAATAGGAATGCATAATGATATATTGGTCAAACCTGAACAAAATATAGCATACGTATAGAAAACCCTAGTTGATCTAAGATTTTTGTTAAGGTTAGCAGTCATCTCTAGTTTTGTGTATTTCTTTTATAGTGATATTCATACTTCTGAGACTATAGTCCTGTTCATTCTGCACTGGCCTTTGCTTGGAGTTACCTTTTTAAAAAAAAATTAAAAAAATATTTTGGCAAATCTTGTTCTTAAAGCTGTCGGATGATATTTCAGTCTTATTAGTGTTCAACACATAGTGCAGCATTCCTGTATAATATCCTCTAGGAAATAAAGTTTGATTATTACAAATTATGGAGGAAGGGTAGAATGTCAATTTTTTTTTAAAAAAAGTTTTGGATAGAGAAAATGGACTTCGCTTCAGAATTTTTTATTCTGTAGACAGAAATATAAGTGGCAGGTTTTGTTCAAAACACAGGGAATAGAAAAAATTTAGCATGGAGAATTATTTATACTAAAAAGCCAGACATTTATGGTAAAGGGATTAAAAGATAAATATAAGTTACAATAGTGATTTGTTCTAAGGAAATTAAACAGATTTTAATTTTTCACTTGAATTCTGATATTAATGATAAATACTACCCCACTGATACAGATAATGCAAATAGAGTAATACCTTTATTGTCATCTTGTATGTGCACTAATAGGCATACATTAAAATTAAATTTCATGGAAATATAATGAACTATACTGCCTCTTCCTGTCTTGACAAGTTGCTAATAAAGAAAATAATAGTTGGTTCATTTCCTCCATGCTGGTTCTCTTTTCTATTAAAATAGCTTACTGCTTCTGTACTGGTATGTCTTTAATTTAGATATGAAGATAAGTAACAGTACTAGGTAAATATGCAGTTGTTAATTAGTTCTGAATTGGATTAGGTACTAATAGAAACCAGGTGAAACGGAGTGTATAGTATTTACTTCTCATCAGAAGTAATGAGTTTTTCGGTGTTATTAATTGGATCAGCATTTCATTACCCGAACTAGGTAACCTCATCAGTGCTAGTAAGGAGTGGTGTTTGCTGTCAGTTTATATTCTAGTGGTTTGCCTGTCACTGTTGGTGAGGGTGGTCTTAGAGCAGGGGTGTCAAACTGTCGGTCCGTTCTTCGTATGTTATGTTGTGATATGGTGACGAAAATTGGCTGCAGTATTCCAGGTGTGGTCTTACTAGCATTTTATAAAGCGGTACTAATACTTCGCGTGATCTTGATTCTATGCCTCTGTTTATACAACCCAGGATTGTATTAGCTTTTTTGGCTGCTGCTGCACACTACTGGCTCATGTCAAGTGATTGTCTACTACGACTCCAAGGTCCCTCTCTCAGTTACTGTTTTTAAGCCATGTCTTGCCCAATCTGTACTTGTACCTTTGATTTTTCCTGCCTAAATGTAACACTTTGCTTTTCTCCACATTGAAACTCATTGGATAGGACCCATTGTTCATGTTTTTCTATATCTTTTTTGGATCCTGAGTTTGTCTTCTGGGCTGTTGGCTACTCCTGTCAGTTTGGTGTCATCTGCAAATTTGAGGAGTTCCCCTTCAATTCCCTCATCTAAGTCATTGATGAAGATATTAAAGAGTATTGGGCCTAAGACAGAAACTTGTGGTAACCCCACTGCTTACTTCTCTCCATGTGGAAGTAGTGCTGTTGAGGACTACTCGTTGAGTATGATTTGTCAGCCAGCTGCAGATCCATCTGGTGGTGATGTTGTCTATTCCACCTTTTTCTAGCTTACCAAGGAATAGGTTGTGATCTACTTTATCAAATGCCTTACTGAAATGTACCATAAGTATATTACGTCCACAGTATTTTGCTGGTCTACTAGTTTAGTCACTATCAAATAATGAAATAAGATTGCTTTGGCAGGATCTGTTTTTAACAAACCCGTGCTGGCTGGTTATGACTGTTTATGACTTTGTTTGCTTCTAGTTGTTTGCAGATCTGTTTTTTTGAGTATCTTTTCTAGGATCTTCCCAGGTACTGATGTTAAACTGATTGGTCTGTAGTTTCCTGGGTCCATTTCCCCCCCCCCCCCGCCTTTCTTGAATATGGGAACCACATCAGCCCTTTTCCAATCCTCAGATACTTCCTTAGTGCTTCAAGATTTTTGAAAGAAATGGTACAATGGTTCTGAGATAACACCTGCCAGCTCCTTCAGAACTCTGGGATGCAATCTGTCAGGGCCCGGTGATTTATATTCGTCAAGGTTGGATAGGTGTTCTCTTACCATTTTCTTGCTTATTTTGATTTTTGTTTCCAATTTGTCTTTTGCAGTAGTTTTTTTTTTATGTTGGGCTATGGTTTCTTTTTGTTTGAAGACTGATGTAAAGTATGAGTTAAGCAGCTCTGCTTTCTCCCTCTTGCCTGTTATTTCCTTGCCATCTTCTCTCTTGAGTGGACCTACAGTTTCCTTGATGTTTTTCTTGTTGTTAGTATGTTGGAAGATTTTTTTTATTATTATCCATGATTTCTGTTGCACGTCTTTGTTCATTCTGAGTCTTTGCTTTCATGACTTCATCTTTGCATGTTCTGGCTGTCTGCTGATAATCGGTCTTAGTTATGTGCCCCTCTTTCCATTTTTTGTATTTGTCCTTTTTGTCTTTCAGTTTGTCAGGGAGATTTTTGTGCAGCCAAGCTGGTTTCTTCTTGAATTTCTTGTTTTTCATTATAATAGATTGAGCTCAAATTTTAGGCCTTGAACTTCCCATTCTTTGTTTTGGTATCTAGTTCTTCTGCAAGCCTCTTGCTTATATATTCAGCATAGTGTCTGGAGTGGAAGGATACAAAAAAGTTCTATTCACAATCCAGTTTTTATGATTGTGGGTCCTACTGAGAATGCAGGGGTTGTGGTGGCACAAATGTTTCTGTCTTCTAGCTTAAAATCTTAAATCAGTTTGAGTGGCTGCTTGAAGAATATTGTGGTAAAATTGAATCTGTTCATTCTGTTGATAATAAACTACGCAAGGTCTTGATTTAATGCTTTTAAGAGGCAGGCTATCATAAAATCTCACATCTGAGTGTGTGAGAGGTACTGTGGGGATTGGAAAAGGTTTGTGGCTGTGCGCCAGAGGTGCAAAGTGGATTGGGGAGGGCACAGGAGTAGAATAGTGTGGGTCAGAAAGGGTAGCTGGGGGTTGTGTGAAAGTCAGTATGGGGAAGCAATGTGGGTAGGAAAAGGTGCATGAGGCCATGCAAGAGGGGCCATGCAAGTTAGGGAAGGTTCATGGGGGTATGTAAGAGGTGCTGTGTGGTTTTGGGAAGGTGGGTGGGCAGCACAGGTCAGGGAATCAATGGGTGGCACAGATAAGGAAAAGTGTGCTAGGTATGGCTTGGGCCAAGAATGGTATGTGAGGGCCCTTCCCTTTCCACAGCTAAATGTTGCTAGGTGGGAGAAGAACTGAGAGATTGCAAGACTGGCTGGGAAACTGTCACATAACATTGAAAATGATGATTGTGTGGCCATTTGAGGTTATGATGATATGGAATGAAGGACTTATGACAAGTTCTTGAAATTCTGGTTGTTGTATTGCCCTTGGAATCAGTGAAGAACATTTGGGCCCACCCATATTTACAACTGCCTTTCAACTACCTGCTTACTCACTGCCACCAGCTGCTCCCATTGCCTGGCCCTGCCTACCACCTGTGTGCCACTACTGTACTGGCCTGGGCCGCCTTTCTCAGAGGTGCAGCCGGGCCTTCTCTTGCAAGCTGACCAGAAGGACTTACAAAAGAAGGACTTGTATGGGTTGGGAAAGAAGGTCAGCATGTGAAAAAAAGAGACCCTTTTGTGCAGCTGGGCCCTTTTTCCTCTTATTGACCTTTCATACCTCTCCTGGCTCTTTCTATCATAAAAGAAGGACCTGGATGGCCTAAGAAATCAGACCCAAGCTGCTGTAGCATAAAAGTATGCCCAGGTGGCACTAACAGTATGGGGGAAGATAGGTGCATGGAAGGAGTTGAAGTAGAAGCAATTGTTACCTTCTCCCGAGAGTGGCTTGAATCCAGATAGCTTCTTGCCTAACGATCAGGTAGGATTCATTCATCATCAACTGGGATTGTCAGAAATGCCATCACTAAGCGGAGTCAAGTCACTTGACAATTCACTTAATGACTGTCTTGTTTAGTAATGGAATTGCCAGTCGTTACAGGTGAAGACTACCTGTAGATTAAAAACATTTGGGGAAACGACTGTTTTTAGACTGCTGCAAATACTAATTTTTATTCAGGGTCTGGCTTTTCTGAACTTGCTTTCTTGTATGTATGCCGTTCTTTAAAGTTTTAGAAAACCAATAGTATCTATATTGAGGTACTTTAATCCAGGTATAGAATTTGCTTCCTTTCTATCATAGGTAGAGCATTGAGCATAATCAAACAGTATAGTAGACCATTGATGAGCTTTTTTAAAAAAAATCAGTTACTGCCAGTATTAAGACACCTGGTGTTGGCAATGTAGCTCTTGTAGAAAATTATTTGAAATGTAATACTTAGTAATATTAAACAAAGAATAATTCACTTGACTTTTAGATATCCAAAAATATTTAAAACTAACACTGTAATTTAATTTCGGACTGATATTTGTGGGAACATATAGACATACATGAACAGCTTTGCATGCATGCTAATATTGGTCTCTGAATTGAAAACTTCCAAAGTGCTATTTTGTTTTGGCAATGCAATGTTAACTGCTGCTTCTTCATTATTTTATTACTTAAGCTATAATTCTATTTTCATCTTCTCACGGTTCTGTTATGCAATTGGAAATACGGGTCTTCAAATGAAGCTGATAAGAAATTGTGACCTAGTTATAATTAAATAAATGTTTATTGGTCTGAATGCTGCAGATTTTCTTTATATTACAGTAGCTTCCATAGATTTCCGAGTCATAATTAATACTATCATAGAGCCAGGCTTTGTCTAAAGAGTGCCAGAGAGTAGCTGTATCAGTTTGTATTCAGGTAATCCATGCATGTACCGTATTTTCTGGCGTATAAGACGACTGGACGTATAAGATGACCCCCTACATTTCCTGTTAAATTATAGGGTTTGGGCTATACTCGCCGTATAAGACTACCCCTCTTCCAACGCGCACCAAATAAAAATTAAAAAACATCAGATTTGATTTTAATATGGTAATTTTAATTCAAATGCTTATGACATGCAGGTACTTAGTAGGAAAACTGTCACTTATAAACATAAGACTGTCATCAAACATGTAAACATGAAACAGTGCAAGTGGATTAAACTTTTCCTAATTCACTCTAAAGCTTTCCTTGCGCAGACCAAATGGGAGATCCGCTCCAGGTTTTCCATCCAGCCCGCCCAGTTCCTGAGTCAAATGTGTCCTTAGAGCTAAGCAGCTGCTCTGGCTGCTGCATTCCCCACCTGCCTTTCAAGTTGGGATAGACTGCAGCTGCTCTTCAACTTTAGAAGGAAAGACGCCCAGACCCCAGCCTGTAAAAAAATCACAGACTGCAGCTTCTTCTCCAATTGGTCCCGCTTTCCCTGCGCAGACCAAATGGGAGATCCGCTCCAGGTTTTCCAGCCAGCCCTGTCCCTAAAGTTTCAGCACCCGGCGTATAAGACGACCCCTGACTTTTGAGAAGATTTTCATGGGTTAAAAAGTTGTCTTATACGCTAGAAAATACGGTAACCTGAATATGATAGTCATATTGTGAAAATATCATGGCATTCTGCAGAATTTTAAATGTGCCCATTGCCTCCCTTGGTTTTTGTGCCCTAAAAAGATTCTTTCTATTCGAATGCAGACATGTATTTATTGCATGCTAGAATAGAAAAACTAAGCAGCACTCAAGAGAAAGCTGAAACATTTCTGCTTTCACACTTGTTCTACATTTTAAACAAAACTATTATTGATTGGGCTGGTTAAAAACCAAAGAGCTTGCTTTTTAAGCTTAAAAAGTGATTTTAATTGTTATGTTAGTAATTTCATTTGCGTGGCTCAATTTATTTTACTTTGATCTGCAATACTGATTTTTGTTTAACTACTAACATTGGTTAATATGACCTTTGTATTTAATAATGCTTTCATTTTTTTAATGTGTTGGCAGAAAATTATTTGAAAGAAAGGGCTTTGAATTAAGCCATAATGCCTATGAAACAATAGCAGATTTCACATTTTAAAACCGGAGTGCTTATAGAGATGTCTGGTCTTAGATGCATATGGTATATATTTCTTATTCTAAAACGGACTTCATTAGTTCTCAAAGCTTTCTGGATGCTGTTAAATGTAAGACTTAATACAAAAACAATACTTTTGTGTTGCCTACCAATTAAAGTGCAAGCTATCCCAGACAACAATAATATTCTTCAGGATTGGCTGGGTTTAAAAGAGGAAAGAAGGTTCACAGTAGTTCTCTTATTATTCTCAGCACTGTTAATAGCACTTGGTTTTGGGGTTTCACAAGTAATAACTTCAGCTACAACGCTGAACTCAAAGTCTCCTTCATATCGGATCATGTTGAGTAGCAATATTCAGTGGCGAAAACATGAAATGTTATGCCAATGGGGAAGATTGGCCGCAGAACTTTTTAGTACTCATGAAAGTAGTGTAAAATGGGCAATGTCTGATTATTTTTAGTTTGCCTCATTTCTTCCTTTGGTTCTCTTTCTGAATAATTTGAGGGAAACAGAACAAACATGTACATCTTTTCTCTGGTACAAGTTTCACTACGAACTCTGGAACAAACAGATTTTTAATTGGTAATTTTCAAACTGAAAAGATTTCTGAATTATTTATTTACGGAAGATGTTTCACTGTTTGGCAGCAGAACTTTGATATATATGGATACTGTAGGTAGCCTTTTCCTTGGAGATGATAATTTCTAGCTCTTCTAAAAGAAGACACCATTTGAAATGTTTATATATGTAATTTATCAAATTGAATATACCACCAAAGTCAGGTAACAGTGCAGTGATTACACATGCAATTATTATTATTTATAGGGAACACTGCTGAGGTGGAGATGTGGGTATTTGAGGTATTTGTCTTCTGATCACAGTAATACTTTTACCATTCTCTAGCTACGTTGCTTTGGGGAAAAAATGTTGAAATATGTTGAAGGATTCCCATATTTAGTACTGTTTCATAATTCTCCTTCCCAGGGGCAAATGTATAGGGTGCTATATCTTTCTTGTATGGATTTGTCATGGATGCTCATAATAAGGAGAAAAGTGCATCCTTTTTTGAGCCACTGTTTGCACAAAAAACTTGAACATGTTCATCTAAAATACACCAGGCTTTATTCCACCAGAAAGAATAACAGTTCCATTTCATTTTGTCAAGAAAGTACATGTATTTGGGACAGACATTTATGCTAACTTCTCTGAAATTGCATCACCTTCTGTTTTCTAATAAACAGCTATTTCTATAGGTTTAAACTGTTAATATTTTCATATATTTGAGTGGGGAGATCAACTGAAAGAAATTGAGTGTTATTCAGACACATGAGATTTGAACAAGTCTTACAGTTGGTGAGCACATTAATGTTTATCTTTTTTTCTGTATGGCTAGGGTTGTCTGCAGGTAGGACCCTATTACTTACAGAAATATAACTAACTGGCAATCATTGGGGGAATTTAATCTTTCGATTTTGAAATAAATGAATTTCAACAACTGTAGAATCAGGCTGCAGCATACCAAAATTGTCAAAAGGTCTGAATACTTTCTGAATGCACTGTATTCAGAACTGCATTCAAGTGCAGGGTAAGGTCTGACCTGGTGCTGGAAGTTGTAGAATTTGGATAAGGGTAAAAGTAGGATAAAATTGAATCCTAGCAAGACTGGGCTTCTGTTTGTTCAGAAAATATCTGGTACTCTCTCTAGTCCAATGTTCTCAGCAGTAATACCCACCTTCTAGAACAGATTTCCACCAGAAATCTAGATGGATCCATTTCATCTGAACTAACCAGAGAAACATTTAAAATCTGTCACCAGTACAATACTCCTATGCTGTTGTCTCTCGTTATAATAATTTGGGAAAGGCTTTGAAAATTTTAAGGATAATGTTTATGTTATGCTGTTCTTTAGTTTTCATTTTTGTATTTTGCTGCTAGGAGTCCAAATGAATTACGGTATGCTTGTATGTATGATAAATATTCTTCAGAAGCAGAAATAAATAATACATATGCTATTTTGTCAAATACGTTATTAGGCATTTTGAAATGTTAATTAATTACTTAAGGTTAAGCTGACTTTTTGCTCTGTTGCAGGCTAAAGAAATCTTAACAAAAGAATCCAATGTTCAAGAAGTAAGATGTCCAGTAACAGTTTGTGGAGACGTCCACGGACAATTTCATGATCTCATGGAACTTTTCAGAATTGGAGGCAAATCACCAGACACAAATTACTTGTTTATGGGGGACTACGTTGATAGGGGATACTACTCTGTTGAAACAGTAACACTTCTGGTAGCGCTTAAGGTAATAAAAATACATTTAAAACATGTTGGCATTAGAAATAGCAGGCATACAGAAAATTTTGGGGTTACTTCCAAATATTTTGAAATTTTATTATTTTGTGTTTATGTTCTGAATTATTGTAATGCTGTTGAAAATTCTGCACAAAATAAAAATTGTACAGGAGAAAATTATATTATTGTGTAATTCAAAGAGACTCCTACATACTAAATAAGATGCTTAGATATACGGGTAGTCCTTGACTTACAACCATTCATTTAGTGACAGTTCAGTTTTACAATAGCATTGAAAAAAGTGACTTATGACCATTTTTCACATTTACAAGCATGGTCACATGATCAAAATTCAGACGCTTGGCAACTGACTCGCATTTATGATACTTGCAGTATCCTGAGGTCATGTGATCCCATTTTGTGACCACCTGACGTGAAAAGTCAATGGGGAAACCAGAATCATTTAACAACCGTGTTAGTAACTTAACAACCACAGTGATTCACTTAACAGCTGTGGCAAGAAAGGTCATAAAATGGTGCAAAATTGACTTAACAACTGTCCAGCTTAGCAACAGAAATTTTGGGCTCAATTGTTGTAAGTTGAGGACTGCCTGTAACTAGAACTCCCACGTTTCTTTAGTTTGTATCTCCATTTCAATAAGATGGAAAAGAGATCTAGGACTGATAAGATTCTACTCTTGAATTTAAATTCAATAGTCTCCCCTCTCACCCCTATATATCAATGCTAACAATCTAAACAAATTGGGGTAGGAGGAATACAGATATTTAAAATTTGATTTCAAGAGATGTTTAGAAAATTATGTTTTCTCCATACACCTGTAATTAATGATAGGGGAAGATATATGTTAATAGAGATGGGGACAAGTCAAGGTAGGGAATGTAAAATGAAAAGCTCTTAATTGCTCTGATTATACTAACTACATTGTTTTATAGGTCCGTTACCGTGAACGCATCACAATCCTTCGAGGGAACCATGAAAGCAGGCAGATCACCCAAGTATATGGTTTCTATGATGAGTGTTTAAGGAAATATGGAAATGCAAATGTCTGGAAATACTTCACAGATCTTTTTGATTATCTTCCTCTTACTGCTTTGGTGGATGGACAGGTATGCTGAAAATATGAGTTCTTGTTAATAGCAACAAAAATACAAAATAGGGTGAATGTTCCAATATGTTTTAATCAGATGTTTTCCTTTTAAAATCATCTATAATTTTCATTAAACAAGTTCAGCTAACTGTAGTTCTTGATATTTAAGAAAAAGTTATTCTAATACTAGTTTTCAAAACTTTCACAGATTTTCTGTCTACATGGAGGCCTCTCTCCATCTATAGATACACTGGATCATATTAGAGCACTTGATCGTCTCCAAGAAGTTCCACATGAGGTAAGTTAATGCCATTTGAATTCTCAGTTGTGTTTATGCATGTTACTGTCTAATGGTACTCTTTTAATTATTTTTTCTTTTGTAATTTTTATTCACTCTTCCATACCATATTTTAAATACAGTTTGACTATAGAGGCAGACAATCTTACAACTAATTTCTAGGTCCTCATTTTTAAATATATCCAATGGTAAGATATTTTTCTTAATTCTGTAATTGTGAGTTGACTTGGAGTATTCTCCTTTATAATCTTTAGTTCCCTCTGGTCTCCCATTTTTTTAAAAAAGTTTTTTTTAAAAAAAGATTTCAAAACATTTTTACTACCTTGGAGTGAAGAAGTAAACCAGTTAGGTAAAGTGACTGCAAGTGTCAGCAATCACAACTCAAACTTACAGTGTTTATCTAATTTTCACTGTTCTGAGTTATATTTTCACCATTCTGAAAGAAATTTCTTTCTATAGATGGCTCGTGTGTGGGCAAGGAGATGCTGGCGGGTTTTTCTCCCCAGAAGTACATTCATTGCCACAATGTCTTTCAGTATTGTTGTGTCTTACAGTATTATTGTTCACAAGAATTAGCTTTAGTTGAATTCAGCTGTACCTGAAAAATAGCTGTAATTGAATTCTGAAGAATGCCCAGGCGTAGGGAACGTAGCAGTACAGAAATTCTGGATTTCTGGTATTTTTTACTGGAATTTTTACCATCAGCACGGGATAAAAGCATACTATTCCAAAATATTTAGCCGCTCCAATTGGCATTTTGAAAGTTTCCCTATGTTGTATTAGCTAAATCATAATGCTGAAATATTTCCTAGGGTCCAATGTGTGATTTGCTGTGGTCAGATCCTGATGATCGGGGTGGCTGGGGTATTTCTCCTCGAGGAGCTGGCTATACTTTTGGACAAGATATTTCAGAAACTTTCAACCATGCTAATGGTCTTACATTGGTTTCAAGGGCTCATCAGCTGGTAATGGAGGTAAGCTTGTTTTGACTTGCTCTCAACTGTTTTGAGATATTTAAAACAAACCCAGATCATACCCTGATATATTTTAATACAGCAATATATTTTATTATAACTACAGCTTATATTATCTGCAAGGGATTCTTATTAAAATTACATAATTTCTTTTTTCAGGGATACAACTGGTGTCATGATCGGAATGTAGTAACAATTTTTAGTGCTCCAAATTATTGTTACCGTTGTGGTAACCAAGCTGCAATTATGGAGCTTGATGATACTCTAAAATACTCATTGTAAGTATTTTAAAAATATTTCTATGAGAGTGACCAAAGTGCACTATTTATACTTCCTAGTTAAAACTTTCTAAAAAAAAGGGAAAAAAAAGTCATCTGTGCTTGAAATAAATATGCACTGTTGCTTGATCTGGTCTTGCCAGGTATTTCAGAAGAGATTATTTGTGGAATATCAAATTTATTTTAAATTTGCATAGTTTTAAAATAAACATTTCTGTTTGGATATTTCAGGGGGTATTCATTGATTCATGAGTTACTGTAAAATTTTAACAGCAATCCTTGTTAAATTTTTCCTGGATAAGTTCTTTGAAGTTTAAGACCTAAGTTACGTTAAGAAATACTTGCTTCTGTTAATATTAATACTATGTATGTTGAGGAATCTTTTTACTTCTAAGATTCACACAAATAGGTTGAATTGTTTTTTGTGTAAATTCGGTGAATGACAAGACATTATTTCTGTGCCTGAATAGAGCTTCCTTTGGAAATTGCCACAATTAGTGGCATTATAGGAAAGCTGCTCTGTCCTTCTGAAGAAATTATCCTGAAGTGTTCTTTGAAATTTCAAACAGTATGAAATATATTACAGGTTATTTTAAAAACATCAGGAGATCAACAAATTCTAATTCTCTCTTCCAGTTTGCAGTTTGATCCGGCACCACGCAGAGGTGAACCACATGTTACTCGTCGCACCCCAGACTACTTTCTGTAATGAGATTTTCCACTTGTACAGTATTGCCATGAACCATGTGTTGACCTAAAGGAACATGGGAAGAGCAACAGTAACTCCAAAGTGTCAGAAAACATTTTAACATTCAAACCTGTTTTCACATGGACCAAAAGATGTGCCATATTGAAATTCAAAGCCTCTTGTCTGTCAGCGACTGTGACCACTTTAGAATGAACCAGTTCATTGCATGCTTGAAGCAACATTGTTGGTCAAGAGATCAGTTTCTGGCATAGTTCTACTTGTAGTTACTTTTGCTTTCTCTGAGAGACTGCAAATATTAATACGTAGACATTTAAACACTTCGTGAATTACAAGTAACTTTCCATTTAGCTTTAGCTTTCCAGCATGATTGTAGATAAGAATAGCAAACTATCATTGAAGCTTAATGAACATTTTAAATAAGCACCAAGACTGACTTTTCTTATTTGTGTTCTTATTTTGTTTTTTAGGGAAACAGTTTAATTTAATTGTCTTATTGTTTCATCTGAACTCTGTTCCCACCCCATTTTTCTCTCACACTTTTCCTCTACAAAGTGTCCCATGTATGTGTTCATCATAGTGAATTACTTTGAAAGAACAATTTATTTCTGTAAGACGTTGCTGCAGGAGGGTGTTGCAGCATTTTTCATAATAAACTCGTGAACTAAGTTTGGAAGATGATTGACTTTAAAATGTATTGCAAGCACATATCATGTTGTATTTAATAAAAAAATAACTTTTATGTCTCTTTGAACCTTTGAAGGACCCAAACAATACTGAGTTCAGGAAACATATTACAGTACATAAAAATCAAAATCTAAGGGATCAGATTTGGTAATCTGATGTATTAGGAAGGCAAATAATTACTGCCATAATTCTGTTAGCATTTGTCAAATACTTAGGGAGAAAGCTATTCTGTGAAACAGATCTTCTGACATTTAATTCTATGTTTAAAGTGGAAAGCCTCGATTGTGAAGTTAAATCTAACTTCACCTAAGCATAGTCTTAATTATTATATATACTCAATGTTCCTGATGAAATTTCTTTTTGATATACTTTTAAGCAAAAGAATATGAGGTTACTGCTTCTGTGCTACTGAATGAAGAATGGAAAGGAACTGGTGAGAGATCATAAATCAATCTCAATACTCTGTACCCATTCTTAGTAGTAACAGTCTCTCATGCACATTATGTCTCTCTTGGGCAGCTTACTTTCCCTCGGTTTGAGCAGAAGGCAGTGAATAAGTCATAGGCTAAATACTCCAAATACTTGTTGAATATATTCTGATCCCAGAACTTGGGATATTTAAACAGCTAGGAAAAATGAGCCTATTACAATGGAAATTAAATTCTTACTTGTAATTGTTGGTATCAAGCATTTGTTGAATGATGATGGAAATAGTGTAACAATGGGGATATACCAACAAACCACCTGTAACTTGACTGTCTCAAATGTGAAAATCAAAACATGTATTAACAGTGATTTCCTCTTACTTTGTAACTAGTGTTTTTACTTAGCATTCAATAAAGTAGTAACAGAATAATGAAGTTGGAAGAAAAGTCCTTATGTGCACAGGGCATGTTAAAGTGTTGTGCATACTTGGTGATTCTTAAAACTTTTTCACGGAATGAAGTGGGCTGATACCTTCAATTTCAAGTAGCTGGCTGGCCTTGTAGCAAGGGCTGCTGTTCAGAAGCAGGAAAAAATGCTTTTGTAATTCCCAGCCAAGGCATTTTTAAGTCTACATATAAATCTATAAATATAGAGAGAGAGACTTCTCAGTTTCCTGGAAAAATTTCAAAAATTGAGCTTTTCTTAAGATATTGTTACAAAAAACAAATAGGGACAACTATTATAAATAAATATATTGGCACCATTATTACTCTTCATTTCCCCCTAGTGTCAGTTGACTAGAATATTCATTTTAATAGAAATTTAACTCCAAATATAGACACTAAATAGAAATTTAACTCCAAATATTTAAAAATATATATCTTCAAATAGAAAGTTGATGTGAGCTAAAATACTGGTAAGAAAAAAAAACATAAGTAATAAACTAAAAGTGGCCAGGTTTTTCTATGAATTAGCCAGATGATACACTAGTTTGAACAATTCATTTTTCTTGCACTGTTTTAACTGAATAATACACTGCAACTTCATTTTGCATCTTTTCTCCACGTGATCTCATATTTAAGCATAGATTATTAGAAAATGTTTCCATGTAAAGCATGTTACCCAATTTTAAATATAGTAACTCATGATTGCAATTCCTATCCCATGATGATTGGAGAAGGTTCTCAAAGTGGAAATCACCCTGCTGCTTCTTGGATTCCACTGTCTAATTGGCTGCTTTTAAGACACTTCTAAGCAAGTTACTGCCCTTGGTTAAATATGGTTTCTGGAAGTGAAAGCTGAAATCGTTCTTTTGAAAAAGAAAAGACCTGTTGACGGGTCTTGTGAGCCTATGTATTGTGCAGAAGAATCATTGTTTAAAATTGTTCAGTTGAAAAAACAGTAAATGTTTAGAATAACTTGAACATAATAAAGTATGGACTATTTTATAATTCTATGTTAACATACTAATAGGAAAACACATCATACCTAGTCATTTACATCACAAAACGGCAATTTAGTGGTATTTAATAAACCTAACAAGTTGATTTTATTTATTTATTTAGATTTATATACCGCCCTTTCCCGAAGGACTCAGGGCGGTTTACAGGGTATTTAAAAGAAAATCAATACAAACGATCTATGAAAGTTTATATGATAGGTCTGTTAGCCTTTAAGATGTTTTAATACTCTTGTTTTAAAGAGTCATGTTTTGAAAATATAGTTAGCATGGCCAGAAAGGAAGTCATAGTTAAATCCTTTTATTTTTTTTGGGGGGGGGTAATACCTTGCCAACTTTGGCTTATCTAGAAAGCTAATTAGGAAACATCTAGGAAGCATCAAGTCGGTTTGTTCAGGAACTTGGAAAACATCCTAACGGTGGTAAGACAACTAATTCAATGAGAATCTGTGGAGATATCAATATAAATTGTTCAGCTCGTGCTTAATCCAAAGGCAATTTTACTTACAAGTAATCCTTGTTTAGTGACCCAAAAACTCAGTTGTTAAGTGGTTGCTAAGTGTAATTGGGACTGCTTATGGACTCACTTCAACTTCTCTGCTTCACAGGGCTGCCAAGGTCATAGATCCAAGGTTTGCAAAATTATCGTCATAAATCCAATTTACACTAAACAGGGCAATTGCTAAACAAGAACTATATACCAGATGGTGATGGTGGGAATCGGATTATTTTCATCAATATCTGGGCTAAGTACTTCACTGTGGCTGACAGCGATTGCTATCCCTTGTATTGGGTTTATAATACCTCTAGATCTACCTGGACTTGGTCTTTTTGCTGCAGTTCACTCCATATGTCTAAGGAAATTTAATGCTCTAAGACTGAACACTCCATTTCTACAAATACTAGAAGGTGATGTTTGATGACACTAATATGCACTATATTTATCAAGCAAGAGGTGAGATTTTCCAGTTTGGAACAAAAACGGGTTTTCTGTCTTATGACATGCATAAAAGAGAGGGAGTAGTAAGGACATAAATTGTGATATTGCTGTGATATAAAACATAAAACATCATATGGCATTCATCTGAGGTAGTATAGGACTGCTTTCGGGGTAGTTTTTGCTTTGCTTAAGAGAGCTAATTTAAACGTTGGTTTAAGTGGCAGAGACCTCTGATTCCAAACAACACTGGCTTAATGTTAAGAGAACTGAATCTGCTCCTTGATTTGGAAATAGTCTTTCAGAAGATGCTCCTCTCAAAATTATATTTATTGGGGGGAGGAGGAGAAACTAATGTACCATTTGAAATTTTATTGTGCCTGGAGGAGTAAACGTAGTGCTGCTCATCATATAAGCAGGCCCCTTTCCAGGCTTCTTTCAAATATCTATGCAGTTAAAATAGAACTTTTTTTTGGGGGGGGGGGAGTTTGAGAGGTGAATAACCAATAAATCAAGTCTGTATTCTTACTAAAGAAACCACCTGAATAATTCTCCTAGCTGGGTAATGGCAACTAACATCTTACTTGATATGAAACAGTAGATGTAAAACGTGCCAGTTAGGATGATGTAGTTTCTTACCAATGATTACATGTGGAAAACATACTTGGACTGATTCACTTATAAATCCAAGGGTTCGTTGAAATGTCTGATGAATTTGTGGACACACACACACATACTGCTAAGCTTGTAAGCCGCCCTGAGTCTTCGGAGAAGGGCGGGATATAAATGTAATTTAAAAAAAAAACTCTTAGTAAATTTAATTTCCTCGGCAGCAATGAACTGCTTGATATATTCCTATTTCAATTTCTCTGCCTTTATCAATTACTTAACATCTTTGTGTGTGTGGGGGCAAATAACCCCACAGAGTAACAACCACAAGGAGCTGGATTCATACAACACCCAGGATTATCAGACACGAACTACGTACTCGTCCAACTACAACGGGGAAATGAGAAGGGAATAGAAGTACGTCGCTCAGAATAAACGAGAAACCGTCCTTCCTATTATGACGTAAAACCGTCGCCACCCTTACGAGCGAGCTCGTACCGGCAACTTCCGACTCTGCCTGAAGGACCCCGAGGTATTTAATATCTCAATACGTTTAAGGGTCTCCTTCTTCCTTTTTATATAAATTTGGTTATTCCCCCCTTCGGTCCCCTCCGCAGTCCATCTGCGATGAAGCGGGGAAGGGGCGCGCGACGCCTGCTGAGTCGTCCAGCGCAGGCACTCAGACGAGCCGCCCAGCGCCGTGAGTGGAAGGGGGCGGGGACAACGATTGGGCCCTCGGCTCGGGTTCGCTCCGCCCCCAACTTTATAACATGCAGCGGCCGCAAGGCGCTCCAGTGCGCCCTTAATTTGAGTTGGGTGGTGTGTCTTGTTGGGGAGAGGCTAAAAGGCGCCACCGTTGCCGCCGCCGCCGCCGTTGTGCTGCCTCACGGTGAGTGAGGCCCAGGCCTGGTTGAGGTTCGGGCCTCCTCGGCGGATAGTGAGGAGCGAGAGCAAAGTTAGGAGGAGGCTTGTAAGGCCGCAGGGGAGGACAGGGGATGACGGCTTGAGAACCTATTGCAGGTGGTTGCTAAGGGAGCGGCTTTTTCCTCGGGAAGGGGTGCGGAGACGCGCAGCCGAAGGGCCGCCTCCGCCATCTCTTCCAGTAGCCCGGCTCGTCCTGGAGATGGACGGAGGAAGGGAGGGAAGGTGACTACTCTAGGAATCCGCACTCCTTTACAGATGGGTGTTCGTCTCCCGAGCCAGAGGAGCATTTTCCCATCCTGTTTCCCTCCTGTTAAGGAAATAACGTCTCGTTTTGTTTTGTTTTGTTTAAAAAGAGGGAGTTGATATGTGCTGCATTGCTTGACGGTGTGAGTTTTCGCAGGGCGTCGTTAATTTGCGAACCGTGCACACTTGGAAGAGGAGAGTGTGTTTTGCTGGAGCGAAGCGAGAATACCGTAGTGAGTGAAATAAAGGGTAGTAGGGCTGACGTAGCTAGCCGGGCACTTCAGCCTCTCTTGTTTTATGCAGAGGCTACCCTAATGCTTAGTCACGATTGCCTTTTAATCTGAAGCGGCTTATAAAAACTGTCTCTTAAACAATCTGGTGAGTTTTAAGCTTATTGGGGGGGAAAAATAGCCGCAAGTAACAATGATAAAAGGGCTGGATGCAAACCTCGCCTTAGGATTTAAGGATGTCCTAAATCAGAGGATTTAAATGAGGATTAAAGTGTCCATTCAGTTTAATGGCTCTGTTTGTCGGGCTAAACAAGAGATTCATCCTGATCCCAGTGCTGCACAGTTAAAATGTTTCTACTGTTACAATTGATGCTTAACATTACAGGTGTATTTTGTTTGTTAAAAACGCTTGTGATTTTAATGGGAACTTTCCTTATGAAAAATACCATGGAAATAATTATTGTGCCTTGAGCTCTCCAAGGTAGTATGCATTACTTATGGAATACTAAGAAATTTATTACCCGCTTTTGTTTTAAGGGGTCACTGCAGCTGAAATTACGAATTTTGCTTAATCTTATCCAAAGCAGATTGTGTACTTTTTAGATACTAGATTCATATATTTAGTGATTTCTGGTTTTGTACCTTGAAAAATAATTTGGGTTCCTCTTAAAAACACTACCGGTAATATTGATTATGTAGCTTCTTTCATGATGTCTGATCACTTCCCAATATGTTGTTTTCCAAGTAGTGTGAAGAACGATGGTGTAAAGATAGTTAGTTGAAAGTGCAATATTATATTTTCAAAACTTGCTTGATAATGATTGGAATTAGGTCAGTGACCATGAATCATGTCAAAATGCCCAAATAGTTACCTCATTCTGCAAAATGAATGCCTGCTTTTGAAGCAAGCTTCAGGCATATGTAATACACTGCCTTAAATAGAATAATACAAGTCAGATTTAGAATTTTTTTACTCATACATTTTTATTAGTCATGTGCACCACTTTATATTGGAAAGTAAAAAGTTGCTTTGAAACATTAAAAGGTAAAAAAAAGTTTAAACAAGCTTCTTGAGATTCTTGATTAAAACATGTATTTTAGTCTTATGCACTGATATTCCATAATAATGATTAGTTTTAAGGCAGCAACATTGCAAATATAGTCAAGAGTAAGTTGTAATCTGATCAAGCCCATTTTTTAGCCATTAATTTTAAGCAAACCATTCCTTAAATGGTTTGCTTTACTTAGCTAATATTATTGACCACATTGTGATGATGCAGGGATGGATGAAATTGAGCATTGCAAAACAAAAAAATTCCTTTGTAAATATGGTTTACTGTCTCTCTTGATAGGAGATGCTAATGAAACCACAAATGTCATACATAAAAATATAGGTAAAATATTTTTTCATTCATTTATAGATGCCTTCAATTAAACTGCAGAGCTCCGATGGAGAAATATTTGAAGTTGATGTTGAAATTGCAAAACAATCTGTAACTATCAAGACTATGCTGGAAGGTATGGGCATCATAAAGATAAATGCTTTCTGTATTTCTATTTCTCTGCACACACACCAGCCATTTTTAATTTGATATATTGGATTTTAATCCTTGAATCAGTCTTAGGGGTCATGGGATGTCTTTCTTTTATGGGGTTTTTTACAGCCTAGTGGATTTCCTGAGACTAAGAGCTTCTTGGCAAAGGCATGGGCAAGGTTGTCTTAATTTTTGTTTTAGAGCTGATAGTGAATTCTTACTATGTCTTGCAACTGGGTTACAGTTAAGCCTTGTGAAGCAATAATATGAAGGTAATGGAAAAGTAAAGGGTAAAGGACTCCCTGCGGATTTTACTCCCCTAGTTGTTGCTGACTATAGGGGGCGGTGTTCACCTCTGTTTCAAGGCCATTGAGCCAGTGCTGTGCGAAGACATTTCTGTGGTCATGTGGGCAGCATGATATCACAGAATGCCGTTACCTTCTCACCGAAGTGGTACCTATTTATCTACTTGCATTTATATGCTTCCCCAGCTGCTAGGTTGCCAGGAGCTGGGGCGAGGATGGAGCTCACCCCGTTGCATGGCACTTGGATCTCAAACTTGGGCTGCCAGCTTTTCCAGCAGACAAGCCCAATGTTTCAACTGCTGAGCCATCACGTTGACATAAGGGTTCATAATTATCTGTCATAAGATAGATAATTAAAATGTGAAGTTTTGGAAGCAGTTAAGCCTTGCAGGATGAAAGCTTAATTCTGCTTGGGTCAGAATGTTTAAAAAATGATGAGGAATTTAGCCCCATAACTTATTTTTTAAAATCAATTGTTCATAGACCTTGGAATAAGAGTCTAGAAATCTTTATAAAGATTTGATTTCAAGCTACTTTTACAGTTGAATGTTGGAGGAGTAAGTAATATTTGCAGAAATTTAGCCCTTTTCTCTGTCCATAAATGGTTATTTGTAATGTATTCAAATTCTGTATTATACACACTTTCTAAATTTCATTATCTCTGAATTTCAGTAGATAGTCCTTGGGCTACGATGGCAGTTGTAAGCAATGTGGTTATATAAAACAACATCACATGACTATCACTTAGTGATGGCAATTCCAGCAGTACCAGTAGCCATTGTTAAATGAGGATTGTGTAGGTTGTTGAGGACCTCACGTAATCATGACTTCCTATTTCCTGCCGGCTTCCCCATTGCCTTTCCTTGTAGGAAGCCAGCATGGAGCTCAGAAATTGTGAGCATGTGACCAACAACATGTGTTTTAATTGTAAGCCAAGTCCTGAGAACTGAGATTGTAGTCGTGGCTATGGGAACCCTATGATGGCTGGAACTCCAAGGATCCATCATCTCTCCCCCCCACCCCCATACAACATTGTCATAACTTTGAATGGCATTGAGCAAATGGTCATAACTTGAGGACTAGTTGTAATCATCCAGATAATTGCTTGTCCCAGTAATAGTAAGTAAGGGGAAAGAGGAAATGTGAAACCTTTTAAAATTTATTTCTGTAAATTTTTTATTTTGAATAATGCAGAAAATATTTAAGGAGTGAAAGGCATTAGTCTGTTTGGAAATTCATTAAATAAATAAAACAATAATATATTCAGAAAAGGATGTTTTGTGTGATAAAAATATGCATTTTCAATCCCTTTATGACACTCCCAATTAATATTTGCTATATCTGATTGATAAAGTGGATGACAACATTTAGAATATGTAAACTTTTTGATGTTGGTGGTTTCTTCTATTTTAATTACTCTTGCCTGCTCATTTTTACTAAGTAGGGAAAAACAAAGTGATACTACATTGTTTAGAGTTGAACAGCTATTTGTAATACAAATTATTTTAAAATATATTCCATCCCCAAAATTGGTAAATTTTTGCATGAGGTATATTGTTACAGTGTATATACCAAATATGCTTTTTCAAGTAACACAAAACCATATTATTTGATTTTATACTTCATTTTCTAAAAAGCTGTTCAAAAAAATCTAGACATCTTTTTGGTTAGTTACAAGGGAATAGCCACATCAAATACTTATACAGAGACCATGGCATAACTTTGGAGGGTTTTTAAAATGTATATATTTTAAAATGTATCATCGTGATGTATCTGTCCTCCTTTTATGCTATACTTGAATTTATACCACTTGTTCTGGTCTTGTTTCTTCACTGCTATTTCAGGGTATTAGACAGCTGCTTTAAGCCAGATAAATCCATCAATTAAAATGGATTAAAATGAACTTGCAGTTCTATTCAGTGTAAGCTTAGAAATATTTGTTTTTAATCTCACTTTTTTGGAATATAAGGAAATGTATATTGTTATGTGCTTCAATAATCATAGCAGCTTAGCTTAGGAAGACTGAAATAAAATATTCTTTTTATAATTCTCATTCAACTCTATTCAAATTTTAATATTTTAGCACAATGGTACACAGAAACCTCAACTAATTTTAAATAAAATGATGCAATTAAATTATACAATGGTAAAGTTTATGAGAAAACCATGCTTTATTTCTTATGTGCAACAGTTTTTTTAATATTATAAATAGTTCTCACTTAACAGTGGTGATTGGGACTGGGAATTTGTTGCTAAACGATGCAGTAGTAACGCTGCTTAGGGATGGCAATCCTGGCAGTCACCATTGCCAGGAAGGGACAAGGGGAGGGGGACAGGCTGCCAGCACGGCTGGCGGCTGTGCTGCCAGTGGCCATGGCTTGAAAGGCCGCTAAATTGCTGGACAAGAGTCGCACAGCATTAAGAGGAGAGTTGCAGGAAGATATTTGTAATGAGGGAGGGAGAAAAACAGGCATCCCCTGAAGGAGACCAGCAGATGACCCTTGCCCTTTTCATACACCCGTGGCCGGGCGAGGCGAACCGGCAACATGCCGAACCTGCCTGTGTGCGCGCAGAGGCAGAGGAGAGTGCATGCGCCTCAGCCTCTGCACCCGCACAGGCAGGTTCGGCATGTCGCTTGTTCACCTCACCCGGCCGCTTGGCTCAGTGAGGAGAATGCACCTCAGCCTCTGCGTGCGCACAGGCAGGTTTGGCATGTCGCCGGTTTGCCTCGCCCGGCTGCTCCGCGCTGTGAGGAGAATGCGCTGCTGCCTGCTGGGGGCTGGGCAGCATAGTACAGGTAACATGGACTCTCATGCCGCTTGCAGCGTTCCCTCACCCGGAGTCCATGGGTATCTGAAAAGGGCGAAGGTCATTGGCTGGTCTCCTTCAGGGGATGCCTGTTTTTCTCCCTCATTACAGATATCTTCCTGCCACCCTGCTCTTAACACTGTGCGGCTCTTGTCCAGCAATTTACAGTGGCCTTTCAAGCCATGGCCACTGGCGGCACAGCCACCAGCCGCGCTGGCAGCTTGTCCCCCTTCCCTTGTCCCTTCCTGGGCACGGAGGGGAAGGAAGGGACAAAGAGGGAAGGAAGGATTCTCATGCTGCGACCCTTCCCCAGCTGCATTTCTTGCTTGTTTGTCGCTGCCACCCGTGTCCACACCTGGCCTGTTTTTTGTCCTCCTCTCTTCCTCCCCCTCTTACCTTTAGTGCAGCTCCAGCTGACTCTTCCTCCTCCTCCCCCTCCCAAGGCTGCGTCTTTTTTTTCCTCTCCCTCTCCCGCCCAAACTGCCTCCTTTTATAGCCTCTCTTGTCTCCACCCTCCTCCTCCTCCTCCTCCTCTCTCTTCCGGGTGTGCTGGAAGTACTGATCCTGAGGCATTTGCCTCACCCCAGCAGCGCTGCAGCTCCCGGGGACTCTCTCAAGGCAAGTCCTGCGCTGTGCCGCTTTGGCTCCTTCCCTCTCCGGCTACCCTGGGCTGGGCAGGGCCGTGTACCACCTGCCACGTGCCAATGTGTCACAGGTGGTACGCATACCATCGGTTGAAAAGCCCTGTCCTAGGGGACAACTACTTAAATATGAGCCAGGGGCTAAATTATTAGTAAAAATGGCTGCTAATATATTTTTCATTGCTTGTTTTTCTTTCTTAGACTTGGGAATGGATGATGAAGGAGATGATGACCCCGTTCCTCTTCCAAATGTTAATGCAGCTATACTAAAAAAGGTAATAATTCTATTTCAATAAAATACATAATTTTGTTATTTGGATTGTAGATAGTTTTAATTCTGTTGTTTTTATTGTGATATTGTAAAACATGATTTGTGAGATTGTGGTGGGATAAAATTAAATTTTGTGCATGATATGATTAACTGAAGATCTTGAATTTCTGTACAATAGTAAATGCTACTGAAGATCTTGAATTTCTGTACAATAGTAAATGCTAAAGCTACGAGGCCATCTTTGCTTGAGGTTTTTCCACACTGCAGTTTATTATTGGCATTCATGTCAATAGACTATAGTATTTAATATTAACTTATAACTATTGTCTTATATTTAGTACATGTGCTTTATGATAAGTTTATGTTTAATAGTATATTATTGAATATTTTCTGTGAGTTACTTAGATTTTGAAAGACTGATTACAAATGCTTTTACACTACTTCGGTCAATCAATAATTAAACAATTCCTCAGTGCAAAAATTAGGCCTGTTCATGTGGAGCTGACTTTTTTTTTTAAAAAATAGTTTTTCTAGTGAAGTTCTTTTGAATCCCTTGTTGCTTCTGGAAGGACAATTTTCTGGTCAAGAATGCCGTTGTTCAGCTTTGCCATTGTAACATCTATGCCATTTCTGGAAAATGCAAGTTTGTCTTGTGTTGATACAGAGAGTGATTAAAGCATTTCTTATATAGAACACTGCAGTGCACTTCACACAAGGTTGACCTTGAATCTTTAGAAGTTGCAGTTAGTGCAAATATGAAGGCATTCTGGCATGGATTTTGTTGTCCATTTTGCACCATTTTTGTTGTCCATTTTGTGCCATTTCTTCTATCACTTGCATTGATTAAAATTAATGTTAATTTAAGTTCTTCGGGGGTTTCTTATTTTTGTTATAGTTTTTGTCATACTGAGAACCTTTTAGAATGGTAAAACTATGAAATAGAACTTTCTTGTGATAATAGCCCAAATATACAATTTTTATTCTGATTAGATTATTCCTGTTTGGTTTACTTTTAGGCAAATTGTTTATTTTTAACAGTTTACTTTTTAAATGTTTAAAATTAGACTTAATTTTAAACATTTACTTTTAGAGTACTTTATATTCATGATGTTTCTGTACTACAAGAGGGTTCAAATAGTTGTAGAAAAAGAAAATATTTGATTATGTATTTAATATCAGTGCAATATTCTGGCAAAATTGTTAAAGGATTTATCTTTACCTTTATTTTAGAGATAACAAAATAGAAATTTGCATTATTTTTACATTATTGAAAATATTTTTCTAGGAAGTAGCTAAACTAAAGTATTTTAGTTAGGAACATTTCTGTTTATCATTTTTCTGAATATTTTTCTGTAAATCCTTTATATTAGTATAATTATGCTTGGAATTCAGAATAATAAATTATATAAGAAATATGTGAATTCTGATTCATATTTTCTAGTCTTCTGTCTCTACAAGATTGGCACTTAAGCATTGTGAGCATGCTTAATTTGAAAATGGTGCAGCCTTTTGTTTAAACCCATAAACCATGTTTGCAGTATTGTGCTAAACAATGTTTATACAAAAGCTTTGTGGATGCTAGTAGAACACTAGTGCAGTAGAAAACACAAAAAAATATATAAAGTTTTTCCATAACATATTTCAATTTCCAAAGGTGATTCAGTGGTGTACCCATCATAAAGATGATCCGCCTCCTCCTGAGGATGATGAAAACAAAGAGAAACGAACAGATGATATCCCTGTGTGGGATCAAGAATTTCTCAAAGTAGACCAAGGAACTCTATTTGAACTCATCCTGGTAGGTTGGCCTAGTATGTCCTGTTCCATTGATATTTACAGACTAATGAAATATTGGAGTATAATAGAACTTGTGTGTATTTTAATGTCATAACTACTTTGCAGAAGTCTAAAATATCAAATGTCAAAGCATCATGATTGTAAAGATGCAGAGATAGACATTGCAAGCAACAGTAAATGAAATCACTGAAAGCATGTTTAATTAACTGTGCCTACAGGATTAAAGGCTGAGATTTTGCTTAGTTTATCTCAGAAGTTTAAACAAGAAAAAGTAAGTATGTTTACTGGTTTGTAGTTCTTGCTGCTTTTTTGAAAGCTCAGCAGAACTAGTTGAACAATGAAAACTTGATATATTGTATCGTATGGAATATGTATTCCAAAGTACAAAATTTATAACAGCACAGTGAAATTTTAACTGGCAGTCCTTACAAAGTCTGTAAATAGAAGAAAGGCTTATTGCCATTAGCAATAATATTTCTAGTTATACTAGGCTTGATTTTAGTTATCACTGGTTGCTTTTGTGTATGATTACTACTAGAAATATAATATGCACTGTTATTTAATAAATCACTGATTTGCAAAGCCTTTAAAATCTGTTGCTTTCTGTAAAGGCTGCAAACTACTTAGATATCAAAGGCTTACTGGATGTGACATGCAAGACTGTTGCAAATATGATTAAAGGAAAAACACCAGAAGAAATCCGCAAGACTTTCAATATTAAAAATGACTTCACTGAAGAGGAGGAAGCCCAGGTATGTGAAGCCCTTTTACTTAAAACAAAATCTATTTACTATTTAATCCTACACACACACACACACACACACACACACACACACCCCCCTCAAATATTTGTTTTATAGACAATACTTATTTGGCAATTCAGCCTTCATGCCTTCATATAATTAAAATCAAATGGCGAATAAAATAAATCTGTGCTCTAATTTGTCCCATTCACTGGCTTTGCTACCCATGTTTTCCAGAAAATAAGACCAGGTCTTATATTAATTTTTGCTCCAAAAGATGCATTAGGGCTTATTTTTCAGTTAGGTCTTATTTTGGGAGAAATACAGTACTAAATGCATCAGTCTGGCTGACAATCTTAACTGGGGCTTATTTTTAGGGTGAGGCTTATATTATGAATGTCATGAAAAATCATGCTAGAGATTATTTTCCGGTTGGGTCTTATTTTCAGGAAAACACGGTATCATTCGTGTATGGAAAAAAAAGTCTCAAGCAAGCTAGCTTACTGTATGTATTAGTACACTTGCTATTCCTCATTAGGGAGCTTAGAACTACAGTATATACCAGTGGTGGCAAACTATTTAGAGACCAAGTGCCCAAACTGCAACCCCAAACCCACTTTTTTATTGCTGGGTGCCAGGTGGGCGTGGCCCACTGAGTGGGTGTGGCTGTGGTGGTCATGGAAGATTGGGTGGCTATGGCCAAGGTGGCTGTGGTCACCTCAATGTTGCTCGGGAGGGACACCTGTGGGAGGTGGGCAGGGTTGGGGGAGCTCCAGGAGGGGCGGTAAGCAGGAGACTCATCCTGTAGCTTGAGGCGAGGCAGGGTGGGGGTGCCATTGCCATGGGGCAAGGCAAGGGCTGGGGCAGCTGCTGCCTGACACCATTGGCCCCCGCACACAGACCAGCGAGCGCATGGGGGCCAATGGTGTCTGTCAGTAGCCACAGCCTGCTGGCCCCTCGCCAGGTGCACTCTGGGGCTCCGCAGCCCATCGCCAGCAATTCAAAGAAGCTGCCTCCAAAATGGATGGTCGGTCAACAGCTAAGGCGATACAGTGGGTCATGCCTGTGAAAAGGAGAGCATGCGAGGCCAGGAGGGACGGGATGGGGGGGAGGGAAACCAGCCGTGCCGGGATGCATTCAGCCACGTGGGACCTTGGCGAATTAGCAGGCGGCTGGTTGAAGAGGGACAGCTGCCACCTCCGGGGCATGGCGCGGGTGCCCACAGAGAGGGCTCTGACTAACACCTCTGGCACCCGTGCCATAGGTTCGCCACCACTGGTATATACAAAAAGCAGTTTTTTTACATACGCAAATCAAATTATTCTATACATAGAACTTAGTACCTCTTAAGTTTTCTCCCTTGGCCCCCATCATCATTTAGGGACTTGCCCCTTCCAAGACAAGTTATTCTATGCAGAATAATTCGCCTAGTCTCTCTGATGTCAAGATAATAAGGGTAGAATAAGCAAAATCTCTGCAAGGAGCATTACCAGTATAGGAGTCATTGAGGATTTTACTTCACTAGTTGTTGCCAATTATAGGGGGTGGTGCGCGCGCGAGAGAGAAAGCATTTTATGGAAAAATGCTAGGAAGAAAAAAAATCAAGAGATAAAGGCGAGATGACTTGCAAAATATTTTATTATTTTTTTTATTGCTGATTAAACATGAGTTAGAGTAGGTTGCCTGACACAATCTAGATGTTTAGACTGCAGTACCATATGCATGGCCTCTTGAGTGGCACTGTTGAGAAAAACATTTAGCAGATGCTAGGTTACCTAGCATAGATCTGTAGTGTCAGTCTTGCTATTGTTAGATTCCAATTGGAAGGACTTAACGTCCAATGCTCTACTATGGAATTACTGTGTGATTGTTTTAAATTCTTTTTAATTCTATCACTATAATTGTTGGACTGCAACAATTAATAGTGACAGAACCATTTGGACCATTTATCCATTTGATTTCAGTGGATCATTAGCATGTTGAAAATAACTGCTAGTGTCCTGCAAACAGTATTCTACCTAATAAAACCCATTTCTTCACCCCAGATTTTTACCCATCTTTGATTTTCTTTTGGCAGAATAAGTTCACCGTGTTAAAAAGCTGAATGCAGTCAGTTCTAAAATGTAGCTTTATTTCCTTAAATATAGATATATTAGTTTTGCACAATAGTACACTTAGTTTTTAAATACTACTTGATATCTGGAAGACAGCTGAAATGGGGAAATAATTTGAATCACAGGGATGCTATTAATATATATATAAATATCTAGAAGAGGTATTTGACATAGCTCTTCAAGTGTAATTGTAAGGTTTGTCTTTGTTTTTAGGTACGCAAAGAAAACCAATGGTGTGAAGAGAAGTGAAGCTTTGTGCCTGATACCTAACAACACTGTAAGGATTGTTCCAAATATCAGTTGCACTGCTCTGTTTATAATTGTTAATATTAGACAAATGCAGCAGCAAATGAAGTTGTACTAGTCTGGTGGTGTTCTCTTTGCATGTGTAACGTTTGAATATAGATTTAAATTTTATGGTTTAATCAGTGTAATCTGATTTCCTTATTTTGCCCTTTTCTCTAAATAAAACTAAACTCCGTGAAAGTTCTTTATGGGAATTAGCACTACAAACTACACCTTCCGTGAGTCTGAATGTTTCACTGTCACATTAAAATCCTTAGCATGTTAGAATTCAGAAGTCTCTGACCTTGTAAATAAAATTAATTGCAAAAGTTTTCTGAAACTGAATCGGTGAAGCCTGCTTTTATTCATGGAGTAAGAACCACAATATGTTTTGGAAAAACAAGTTGGAATAATTGTTTTGGGATTCTTCCATCTTTTGTAGTAGTAACATTATTGTTAAAACTAAGCAAATTAGCTTTGCTTGATACCTACCATTCTAATCTAATATAGGTGTGACCATGGTAGCGCCTGAGCAGTTAAAGCTCTCTTCTGCCTAAATACTTAATATTTCTGTCAAGAAGCATATTATTTGGTATGTCCTATTTTTAAAACTAATAAAAATTTCAGTTTTGACCAAAAGTAGATTTCTAAAAAAAAATCTTGGACAGTTAATATCGGTTTCAATATTTCCTTATAGCTATCAGAAACATGACATCAGATTGCAGTGATTTGTCACTGCATGCTAAGTGGTGATATGTATTAAGATCATAACACTTGCCAGTAGCTGAGTATTTTTTTCATTCTTTGTGATTCCATTTAGGTGTTAGAGGAGAGAGATGTAATAAACAATGTAATTATCCCCCCCTATTTCTGTATGAACACTAGGTAGAATAAAAGTTAACTAAAGATCAGTGATGAGCTTAAGGATTTAATGTACAATACAGAATTTTAACATTTAACTATGCATAACAAAGTGTGTATACTGGGCAATTTCACAAATTTGGTCATTATCAGAAGTAATAAAGACATTTTTCAATAAAATGGTTGCCAAAAAAGATTAATCACTAGTAATATTTTAATATAAAAATAAGTGTATTTCCTACAAAATAGTTCAAAAACCACTTAAGTTTCAGTTGAAGAATCTAGTGATAAAATGAGTAATGAAGTTTTAGAATTTGTCTCTTTTCAACATATCGCAATTAGATGAGAGGATGATGAAAAACAAAAACAAAACAATAAAAAATGTGACAGCTATGGAATCTTAGTTTCTGAACAAAGTCTCCATTCCAATCCACCCACTATTTCTGTCTCTGTGCCTTAAATGTTTTATCTTCGTATACGTACACTGCCATTTTCAAGGTACTGTCTCAGAACACACTTTGGCAGCCTACTGGGCCTAGCATGGGGTAGCATTGGAATCTGTTTTCAGATGATAGCAGTGTTCTGTTGTAAAAAAAGGTACTACAAATCCTTTTCAGTCACTCATTGTTTAGCTGTTATAAGGGAGCACTTAGGAGAACTGAGGTTATTGCCTTGATAGGAATTACAGTGAGGCAAAAAATTATTTGATCCCCTGCTGATTTTGTACGTTTGCCCACTGACAAATGGTCATACTATAATTTTAATGGTAGGTTTATTTTAACAGTGAGAGAATAACAAAAAAATCCAGAAAAATACATTTCAAAAAAGTTATAAATTGATTTTGGAATTTAATGGGTGAAATAAGTATTTACCCCTTCGCAAAACATGACTTAGTATTTGGTTGCAAAAACCCTTGTTGGCAAGGGTCAGAGGTCAGATGCTTCTTGTAGTTGACCATCAGGTTTGCACACATCTCAGGAGGGATTTTGTCCCACTCCTCTTTGTAGATCCTCTCCAAGTCATTAGGGTTTCGAGGCTGATGTTTGGCAGCTTGAACCTCCCTCCACAGATCTATGGGATTAAGGTCTGGAGACTGGCTAGGCCACTCCAGGACCTTAATGTGCTTCTTCTTGAGCCACTCCTTTGTTTCCTCAGCTGTGTGTCCTGGGTCCTGCTGGAATACCCATCCATGACCCATTTTCAATGCCCTGGCTGAGGGAAGGTGGTTCTCACCCAAGATTTGATGTTACACAGCCACATCCATCGTTCCTTTGATGCGGTGAAGTTGTCCTGTCACCTTAGGAGAAAAACACTCCCAAAGCATGATGTTTCCACCATCATGTTTGATGGTGGAGATGGTGTTCTTGGAGTCATAGGCAGCATTCCTCCTCCAAACATGGTGAGTTGAGTTGATGCCAAAGAGCTCGATTTTGGTCTCATATGACCACAACACTTTCACCCAGTTCTCCTCTGAATCATTCAGATGTTCATTGGCAAACTTCAGACAGGCGTATACATGTGCTTTCTTGAACAGGGGGACCTTGTGGGCACTGCAGGATGTCAGTCCTTCACGGCGTAGTGTGTTACCAATTGTTTTCATGGTGACTATGGTCCCAGCTTCCTTGAAATCATTGGCAAGATCCTCCCGTGTAGTTCTGGGCTGATTCCTCACCGTTCTCATGATCATTTAACTCCACAAGGTGAGATCTTGCATGGAGCACCAGACTGAGGGAGATTGAAAGTTATTTTGTATTTCTTCCATTTGCAAATAATTGCACCAACTGTTGTCTCCTCACCAAGCTGCTTGGCAATAGTCTTGTAGCCCATTCCAACCTTGTGTAGTCTACAATCATGTCCCTGACATCCTTGGACAGCTCTTTGGTCTTGGCCATGATGGCAAGATTGGACTCTGATTGATTGATTGGTTCTGTGGACAGGTGACTTTTATACAGGTAACAAGCTGAGATTAGGAGCACTCCCTTTAAGAGAGTGCTCCTAATTTCAGCTCATTGCCTGTATAAAAGACACCTGGGAGCCAGAAATCTTGCTGATTCATAGGGGATCAAATACTTATTTCACTTATTAAAATGCAAATCAATTTATAACTTTTTTGAAATGGTGTTTTTCTGAATTTTTTTTGTTATTCTGTCTCTCACTGTTAAAATAAACCTACTGTTAAAATTATAGACCAGACATGTCAAACCTGCGACATCACATGACGTCGCACAACGTATCAGGACGATTTTGCCATTGCCGGCAATGGGGTGGGCGCAGCTTCCACATGACGCATCCAGCACATGGGCCGGCAGTTTGACACCCGTTATAGACCGATCATTTCTCAGTGGGCAAACGTACAAAATCAGGCAGGGGATCAAATAATTTTTTCCCCTCACTGCAGCATTTGTCTGGAAATTTGGGTGAAATCCATGCTTTCTTGGCCATATAAACAAGAAGGGCAGAGAACTTAGAGCCCAAAAGAGCAGTAATCGAGACTTCCCTGTAAATTTCAAAAATGTATATTGTTTGTCTTTCAGTTTCAGAAACTTAGTTCTGTTCATAATTATGCTGGTTCCTTCCTTCTACATTGCTGTCTGAGAACTGAGATCAAAGCAGTGTGGCTGGCTGTCAACTCACAGAATGCACTTTGGCAAATTACCCTAGTATTTTTCATCAATGAAGAACAGCTGTTCACCTAATTTGTTTTTCACTCCCTTGCCCTGAAGAAAAGTTAGGGACTGTCTCCCTAGATGGTATTTCTCTTTTAATCATAAGGGGAAGCTCAGGCTAAGTGTTTTTACCCATCATGCTTTTTCTAGCCAAAGAACCAGTTTCATATACATTAGTGGTTAAGGCACCAGGGTATAAACTATATAAGTTCTACTTCTATCTTAGGTATGAAACTAGCTGGGTGACTTTGGATCCAGTTGGGTTCTCTTAGCCCTACAAAGAAACTCATGGCAAAACACTTCAGAAAATCTTGCCAAGAAAATTGCAATCCGGGCAGTTACTAGGAGTTAATGTTGGCTTGAAGGTACCATTTGCCTTCTAATAATGGCTGATGCAAAAATGAGACCCAGTCTGTTTTAGCCATTTGAAGAATGCTATTCAACTGGACCCTTTCAAATGGAAAACAATGGCTTTCTCTTTGATGGTGGCTACAGACTCATTTGGGGAGGCACAGTTTAATTATAGGAAACTGAGCATTGAATAACATAAATTAGTGAAATGTCACTTTAGAATAGTTGGAGATACATATTTCATGTACTTCAGTCAGAGTTGAAGATCACAGCTGATACAGTATTGTACATGTATAGTGAATAAGAGAGGAGCTCACACAAAATCAGACAGCAACACCTGCATGTTGCACCTATAGTGCCTTTATTAGATTTAACATAATTGCAGCTTTCTTTCAACTGGTATAGCCCTATCCACTTGAGGGAAACCTCTGTCCCTGAAATAGTATATATTTCTTTTGTAGGAAGAAAATAAAGAAATTATAAAAAAAATAGAACGATCAATTTTCACTGCCATTGTCTTCAAGTGGCTAACCAGATCTACCATTGTTGATTTATGCACTTAATATGCTGGTGTTGATTGAAGTTTTGATTGCAGTTAATGCACACTGTCTTTAAGAATAAAGTCCTTTTAATGCTGTTAGATAAAGTGCTAAATGTTCAGTTTTAAATTTGAATGCTTGATGAATCTAAAATTATTGTGGCTCATTGGTTTTCTTCATAAACTGTCATATACACACACACACACAAATATAACATTGTTTATAGGATTATAGTCCCCAGTTACCCATTTTTGAATGGACAATCTGGTAGATCACTTTTATTTATAAAGCCATAAACAAATTTTAAACAAAGAAGCAAAACAAATTCAAGATTAAAAAAAACAAATTCCAGATGATAATTGTACAAATGAGAGAATTTTTCCCCTGCTACATACATACATACTTTTTTTTTGGCTTATTACAGTTAAATTTCCACGACATGGTACATTCAGTCTCTTCAGAAAAGCAAATAATGGCATTAAAACTGCACTTGCTGTGTATACATTTAACTCATGAGTAAAACACCATGGTCAAAGCTTTCATTTTACACAGCGAGGGAAGATAAAATACAGAAAATTTAATACAGCGTTTTTAAGCGTCTCTTTTTGGCATTTAAGTGATACTTGCATTTGTGGAATCTTGATTGTTTTTAAATGTTTCTAAATTCTTGTGACTGCTCTAGTCTTGACTAAAATAGCTTATCTTCCTAGTTACTATAAATGATAATCATGCTGATTTATATTGAATAGTTAATTCAGTTCCATTTTTACACATCTAGTTATGTGCTTATCTGATTGTAGGTGCAAATGCAGAAGTACCTCTTTATGAGCTATGCTTTTATCATTGGGTTCAGGAGGCCTTCACTAATTTCAGAGTTCCTCTGAACTATTGATTGGGTGAGCCTTTCTGGAAGAAGAAATCAAGTATAACATTTTAAAGAATAAAATTTCAAAATGATGATATTTTAGGGGGAAGTGCAGGTTTGGGCAACCTTTTGATGCCAAAAGGCACATCTAATTTTCCATGGGTTACTAAAGGTCTTACAGGAGGACTATTTCATGTATGGCTAAAGATACTGGCTGGAAGCTGGGAGACTGTTCTAATCCTACTGTGAAAGAAAATATCAACTGTGGCTTAGTGCCAGTCACAGTTTCTCAGCCCTAGGATGAATGCAACGGCAAACCATTTCTGAAAAATGTTCACAAGAAAACTGCATGGACTTGTTTGTGTAGTTTTGTAGATCAAAGCTAACTCAAAGGCACAAATAAAGTAAAATAAAGTGAAATTCTTATATGTATGTGGGCTGGGATTTTCCCAACTCTGATAAGTTTTTGAAGCTGAATTATTTTACTACTTGTACTATATTTTTGGTGAGTTTTTGCCCTAAAGATGGGGAAAAATACTACCAGCTGTTCTTAGAAGTCATTATATTGGATGGTTAAGGCAGATGGCTAAAAAAAAAATGGCTGAGAGACTATGGCTTATCTACTCTTGATTTAATGAGGTTTCTGAGAGCATTCCAAAAATTTAGATTAGGAGTCACTTTTCTTCTTGTTTCCCTTCAGTTCCTAAGATACTTGAATGAGAACATCATGCAAGTATTAGGAGGATCAACCTTCAATTCTACCTTTGATTCATTTATGGTCAGTTTACTCACTACTTTCAAACTGTAACCTGTCAGGATTACTGCCTCTTTCTAATCTTGCTGAAAATGGAAGGAAAAGAATGTTAGAAGTTAACTATGGCTGGAGTCTGAAAAAAATGAAGTCAATGAAGGAGTTTTCTCAATCTGTATCAAATGTAGGTCTACAGTTACATAATTATTAATTTGAAGTTGCAGACTGTCCCTACCATTATTTATACTGATTTAAAGCTGTAATTGACTGATTTCTCATTCCCCAGAAATTTCTGTTTTCCTTCTCAAGAGAGAAGTGGGGAAAATCGGAAGCAGTTTCTTCTCATTGCCGCAGAATAAAGTACTATGGAAAATACTGTATGCTCCTCAACACTGCAAATTGCGTAGTTAATTTTTTGTGTTAGCTTGCATATAAAAATACTTCTATTTGATTTGTCTGAATCAGTTTTTTTCTTGCTTTTTGTTCCTTTAGAGGTAGCCTTTTCTAAACTTTATCTCTTAAGGATTCAAGGTTTCTTCAATAAAAGACAGTAAAGAATGAACATGCTAATGTAGAATGCTTGCTCTACATTGCATTCTTTACTAAGCTTCATGTTGCTCAATTAAAAAAAAACAAGCAGCAAACTCAATACAATGGATATGTATCTAGGTTTTCCTCTTTACTCTCACTAGTCCAAATGAATTTATTTCAGGTTTTAACCAGCAATAATTTTTGCCTCGGCTGTGCGTGTTGAGATAGAGCAGAGAAAGCATCAAAATAGGGAGAAGGCAAATATGAATTGTCATAGATGTATGCTTTATGTTGCTAAATATAAGACTTGAAAAAATAAGTTTATTAATACACTTACAGAAAAATACTCTGTATGAATCTGAAAAACTGGCATTGCAATAAATTGCAGTGAGAGCAGAACTTGGTTTTTTTCAGTGGTACATTCTTAACATCATGTACCTCTGGTTCAATCAAAGGTTCAATCAATTGTCTTTTCATCAGAGTATTGTATTGCTACTGCTGTTCTTACCTAGAATGGAATCTGGTGCTGCCCTTTTTAGTTACGGAATGGTGTTAGGAAAAGAGGGAGGGAGACAATTCTTCTCTTCAGCCTACATTTCCTCTCCACCCCCACTCCCCCACCACATCTGTTCTGGGAGGGATCAGAGAAGTTCTACAGGATTGAATGATAGCACAAGAGAATAATTCCTTGTGCAAGCCATCTTCCACCTGTGCAATATTGGATTTTGCCCAAGGTGATATCATAAACAGTAAAAAAATTGTCCAAGAATATTTCAGAATAGTGCTTTAGTTAAAAAAAGGGATGAAAAAAGTAATGCAAAATCAGTCTTTAATTGAAAAATCTCTTATTCCAAATAAAGGCTAGATTTTTATGAGATCGCCTCAGTTACAAGTTTTGTTGATTGAAAAAGGTACTTTTGATTCATCCATCCTGACACTGATTACAGCAGTGAGCTTAAGATGTATTATAAGAGAAACCACTAATCATTCGTTTGCTCACAACTTCTGCAAGAGATGTGTTTGGGCTAGTAATCTGTCATGCTCTATGAGTGGTGAATCGATAGTTTTTAATGTCAGTTAGAAAAAATAATCAGAGAAGGAGGCAATAAAATAAAGGGAATTAAATATTCTTTGTCCATGCTAGCCAGTCATGTTAATGCTCACACCCATCTTCAGATTTATTGAGGTCCTTTCATATGGAGTGAAGCGATTTAGTTTCAAGTCAATAAAGTTAGAGAAGTGGGTTTCAAACTCTTCAGGGCTGTTACTTCGCCAACTTCCTTTGATTTCCAGAAAGGTTAATGTAAGGTTTGTTGAAATACCATTGTAAAGGTGATAGGGATCTACTTTATCATTGATAATAAAGTGACACCCATTTCAGCTACTCCACATTATGAATTTTCCTACCCTTTCTCCAGTAGCTCAGCACTCCCATTGATACTACCTCAGTATGTTGGGATTGGTTGGTATCAATGTGTGACTCTAAATTTGTCCTCTGAGAAAACTTACCATCCCTAAAGTAAGCACCAGAAAGGAACCATCTGGGTTGATTATATGCTTAAAGTTCAAAGCAATCAACTTTGCTTAGCACTGAAAATGAATTGGGCTCTGGGGAAGCGTATAACTTTCAGATAAATATCTTCCTTGTAGAACAGACAAAAGGGATACAGAGAATGAAGAATATGACTAGGCTTCAATATTGCAGCTGTAGGAATGACTCAATAGGCAGAGTGCGCTATCACAATTGGCTTGAAATAGATGGTGGGTATATCTTGGCAAGCTTTTAAGAAGCCACAAAGACTGCAGAGTAATTTTTTAGTGATTAGAGGCACAGCTTATATCCTTTTCTTATTTCCCACTCATTATGTAGCAAAAGCACGGTAACCTGTGAAAAATAAGTATTTTTGAGTTTTGCATATTTTACAGTAGATAGCATAAAAAAAATCTTTACAGCTGAAAAATTGTGATGCACACAGCCCTATGTCTGGAATACTATATAGACTTTCACAGCCAGTGTTTTCTCCTATTTCATCACCTAATAAAGCTGCTGGATTAAACATTTATTAATGCCATCCTCCCTTGATCCCAAAGATGAGGCAAAATTAAATATTTTAGTTTTTTACAAGTTGCTTTATACTTTTTCTGTGGAACATTTGAGCTTGTCATTCAATACTGGTTTTGTAACGTGTAATATCTATTGGATGGCTGAAACTCAGGACTGACTATAATGGTTTAATAAATGCCTTAATGTTTATAGCACCTCTCATCTGCAATTAAATTGGGGTATTTTGTTTTTATCTCAGTTGGAAAAGGAATTAAGTAATTCAGTTACTGACCAGACTTAAGTTTATCTTCATACTTTTCAAAGAGACTATTGATGTCCTTACTCAGACAACACTTTTAGTGCTGCAGTATTGTTGTTTTCTGATTTGGCTTTTAACTGACTTGAAGACTACCATTTGATGGCACGCTGAAGTTCTCTCTCCGTAGCTTCTGTATGCAGCAGAACCAATCGGCAAAGTGCCTGATGAATCTGTGCGCCTTATTGTCACATTAGTACTATGTTCCTATTGATATCATATTGTATCCTGAGGATTCACTTGGCACTATGGATTTATGAGGCACTGTTGAACATTTAGAAGGAAGTCCCGATGTGCTTGTAGAAGTTTTGAGATGTGCAGACAAAGAAGAAGGATTGGCTTGGTTTTGGTGTATAAGATCAGCAGGAGCAGCGAGCTTGTTTGGAGTAAAAGCAGGGGATGTACACTGGAGCACATCCAAAGGGGGGGAGGGAGGGGAATCTATAGTACTTCCATTGGAAGAAACTGGGCTGGAGCAGTGTCCTTTTCCTTGTAGGTACCGAATGCACTTCTTTTTCCTCCTAAGAACAGTGGAGAGAGTTATCTGTAAATAAAGGGTGAATTTACAATGTCATATTTTTTTAAAGTGAAACCATTATAGCATGTAATACAAGTATAGTGTCTAAGGAACAAGGATTTAGACACAAAAAAACGTATTGGTTCTTAACTTCTATCACTCCAGTTTTTGTAAGAAGCATATTTTTTTTTAAAAAAAACTTATTGTCAAGTTGCATTTTTTTTACCACTAGATGGAGGTGTAACTGTAAAACTGCTAAAATTTCTCCAAGCTGATGTGCAAAACAGATAAAAAGTTATCAGAAATGTTTAGTTATGGTTATTACTCTCCAAGGGGTTACTGAAAGAAAAAAGAAAAAAAAAAAGCCACACAGGGATATGTAGATTTGGATAATTCCCAATAAATAACAAACATAATGTTTTTGAGTCAGTCATTTAATTGGGTTTTCTTTATTTAGTTTTAGGACTTGTGTGGAGAACAGGTCATGTTTTAAGTTGAATTCATGGGTATAGTGGTTAGAAACTAGAAATGGACTAAAACCTGGAGACCATGAGTTCTAGTCCCACCTTAGGCATAGAAGACAGCTGGAGGACCAATAATTTTTCTCAACCCTTGAAAAGGAGCAATAGCAAACCACTTGAAATCTTATCTAAAAACTGCAGGAACTTGCCCAACAGTTACAGGAGTCAACGGTCTTAAAGGCATCCTCTTCACAAAAACATTTAGAGATGAGTAGCGGTTTTGGCAGGGGTAATTCTAAGGATGCTCTGTCCATACTTGAGCATATTTCAGAAATTATTCTGCTTCCTTGAGTATGAAGTAATTATAATTCATTGACTAGCTTGACTAACAAAGGATGTTACATTAATTTCAAAGCTATAATCTTATATTTTCCATTCCAGTTCTGCATATTTCCATTAAAGCTTGGGCAAATGATTAAATATTTATTTTGACAAACAGGCTTGAACTTTGAAAGCAAACAAATTCATTTTCACTGAAAATGCAATCTAATTCACCTTGATTAAGCTATTTATGTGCTCTCAAACCACTTTGGGCAAAGGCTGTGGGAAATGGACTCTCAAGTCTTCCCACCCAGGATTAGTTGATGGACTTTCTGTCAGGCAACTTCAAAATTGCCTAGTATAGCATGCAATGAAGCTACGTAGCCTGGAAAGTCCTCAGTTTATGGGAGTGGATCAACGGTGCAACCCTATGATAGATATATTCTAGGCAGTTTTGTAGCAAACACCACAGCCAGTCTATCTGAGCCCTCTTGGTACACAAAAGTTTTCCAAATAGGTTGATTTTGACCAATACAACAGAGTTCTTTGCAGCATGCAATAAAAGTGGCCAGCTTCAAAACACTTCAATCTGAGAATTTTCAGCTTATGAATGCAAAAAGAAAGCAGGGGCAGTATTGGTGATATTTTGGCCCTTGGAGAGTTGAACAATTGATGCCAGCCAGCCACACATCTATGGACTGTTGACCAACATGGGAAGAACTGGTGGCAATTTCACTTCAAGTCCTTTTGGCATTGTCTGTCAAAAAGTCTGACAAGCATGTGTCAGGACAGGTGAGTGGTGGTGCACCTTGCTCACACCTGTCTGGCCTATTTGGCACCTGCTGGGGGGTGCTCCTGGCCAATTATCTTGAGAAGAACAAGTAGGCCAATGGTGTCACTGACTGCCTCTGCCTAGGATACACTGGATAATGCTCTGCTATATTCTTCCAGCCTATGGTAGGAAATGTCTACCCTGTACTGAGAAGGCACTCTCCATCTTCTCTCGCAGGCCTTGCCAAAGAAGATTCTTCTCAGCCCACATTTATAAGCTCTGTGGGAGTATGGAGTCTAAAACAGACTGAAATGGAACAATTGTCTTAAAAGTTGGAGGTCTTTATTGCATTGTGAAACAACTTCAAGGGAATGCCACATTTGAAAATTTGTAGACTCGTATTATTTTGGGGAAAGATAAACCAGTAAGCCAAGGATTTGAATTGCAGTAATATCCAGCTGTGCTGCCTGTCTGGACATTATCACTGTCCTGCTCCCTTTCAGATATGCAAATTGGTTTGTGCATCACATTTTAGAAGAGGAGGAGGTAAGGAATTAGCTTCAAAGATGCAGCTCAACTACTTTTGTTAATCTGGAATCAGTGTTCACTACAAGCAAAATGTTAATTCTTACTTCAGTATAAATATATTCAGAAAGAAAAGAGTACCATATTTGTGTTGCTAGAGAAGTTCACTATTGTTTCTAGTCTTGAATATTAATTGATAACGTAGTCTATATGGATACCATTTATAAAAGAAAACATTTAATAGCAAATAACAAGATCAGAATGAATATTTAGGGTTTTTTCCACTAAAAGTTCAGCGTTCTGATGGCTAGGTAGACATGATGCAACCATTGCACATTGTTACAGAAGCCATTTATGTTTTGAATTCCTTCGTTCAATAAACCATTATTGAAAGAAATTATACCAACCATCAAAGTAAACATTCTATACTTAATTGGAGGATTTAGATTGTTTGAATCAACAAATTGGGTAAAATCATGTTGGGCTGAGAGAACATGATTTTAGATCCATGATCTCCCAAATCTAGAATAAACATCCTGACATTGTGCTTCCAAAGAGCACCGAGGTTTTCCTTAGGGCTAAGTAGCTCTCGAAATTCAAAGAAAAGTACTGAGAGCCATCAATAGTATGACAAGAGTGTGAAAAATAAATTGTCCTCTATTCTAAATAAAAGCAAGATAAGAAGACTTATTATGGGAGAAGTGAGTAGATACTCTTTATCAGTTTCCATGGGAAAGGAAGGATCTGAACCAGGATTGTTGACCCTGCTCAAAGTTTGAAAGCTCTTGTGTTCTTCCTTTTCTGTGTTACAGTATCTCTCAAATAGACTTTGGTTTACAGATTACTTCTTTGTTACTTTTCCTATCATAAATGGAAGCCATTTGGTTTGTATTACATTTGCAGAATCATATTTTGCTTATCAATCCTACCCCCTCCCCAAATAAATAAATATTGGGAAGTTCTGTCTGTATAAAAGCCCATCTTTGAAGAGCCCTTTATTACAACTTTTTTTTTCATCCATTATTTTAAAAATAGTCTGAATCTGTTCTGGAAGAAAAAAGTGGGGACTGTATGCTTACATTATCTTCAGCCACAGATTGCTTCATTTGCCAGGATAAGAAACTAAAACAACTAGTTGTAGGGAACTGTTCATGCATAAGTATTGAAATCAACTGATACCAAGAATAATGTGTCATTGCTTCCTTACAACAATTCTAAGGAGCAGGAGTCATTTTTTACTAAAGGACTACTAAGAAGAGAGAATCGTGGAGGACCACATGTTAAAAAGCTCATAGAAGCCATACTGTTTGGATTGGCAATTGGCAAGGAAGGGCATATAGTACCTGTCAGTAGGTCTTGGTTGCTGATTCATGGGAAAGTATTCTGATAGTTTGCCACTTTTACCATTAGACCATTTTAAATAAATCTGATATCCTTTTCCAAAAATGTAATCATTTTTCTGTATACTGTTCTAATTAAAAAAGTTCCCATCCCCATGTACTATGTATGCTAAGATATAATAATAATAATAATAATAATAATAATAATAATAATAATAATAATAATAATAATAATAATAAGTTGGAAGGGACCTTGGAGGTCATCCAGTCCAACCCCCTGCTCAGGCAGGAAACCCTATACCATTTCTGACAAATGGCTGTCTAGTCTCTTCTTAAATGTTGGAGCATTCACTGCTTCTGTAGGCAGGTTGTTCCACTGATTAATTGTTCTCACTTTCAGGAAATTTCTCCTTAGTTCTAGGTTGCTTCTCTCCTTGATTAGTTTCCATCTGTTGCTTCTTGTCCTGCATTCGGGTGCTTTGGAGAATAGCTTGACTCTCTCTTCTTTGTGGCAGCCCCTGAGTTATTGGAACACTGCTGTCATGCCACCCCTCATCCTTCTCTTCATTAAACTAGACATACCCAATTCCAGCAACCATTCCCTATATGTTTTAGCCTCCAGTCCCCCAATCATCATCAATTTCTCTCTTCAGCCTTAAATGCAGAAAGCATCTGCTCAAACGGAGCATGTGGAAAATGGAGAGTAAGCCTAAGCAGCACCATTAGTAGAGTTAGAAAAGGCAGCTACAGAAATGATGCAAGAGAGATAAATCAAAATAGAGAATAACCAACTTTGTGGTAAGAAACAAGGCTGCAAAGCGAAAGTTCCTGATACACACCTGCATGGGCCGCACCAGTCCATTTGTTGGTTGAGGCCAAAACGAGCTCTGCATTTCTTAGGAGAGGCAGGATCTGAACAAGGAGCATGCGTATTGAATGGGCAAGGCAGAGGCACAAACAGCAGCAAGAGCAGGAGAAGAAAGAAAAGATGCAATGTTGATTTAGCTGCTGAAGACAAAACTAAACAGGCCATGTAAACTCAATTCTTCGCATAAATGTCTACTAGCATCATCTTTCCCCCCCCAAAAAAAAAGTGAGTGTTAAACAAATAAATTTGATAGAGCCACGAATGCAATGATTCAGAAAATAAATTGCAGATCACTAGTATAAAATACTAGGGTTTTATTCTTTGTTTTATTTTGGTCACTTTTGTCTTTCAACCTATGCATTTTTAGAGAATATTTGAAAAACCCCTTTAGGCTTGATTAGATCTGAAATTCTGTCGAACAAGCAAGCTGGTCTGCTTTTTATTTTAGAATTTTGTTATATTCTTCCCCATGGAGAAGCAACTTAATGACATCCTATTTGCCAAGTCCTTATTGCTAAACAGGTTAGGAAAAAAAAGCAAGAAATCACTTAGAAATTAATGATACTTAGCTACAGTGTAGATCAGAAGTATTTTTTATTTTTTTAAAATTTATTTTAATTCCATTTATATCCCGCCCTTCTCCGAAGACTCAGGGCGGCTTACAAGCTTAGCAGTAGCCTTCATTCTATGTATATGCCTGCTTATTAGGGCTTTCACACACACCCCAAGCGGCATTATTACAAAGTCAGCTTATTGCCCCCAACAATCTGGGTCCTCATTTTACCTACCTCGGAAGGATGGAAGGCTGAGTCAACCTTGAGCCTGGTGGGATGCGAACCTGCACTAATTGCAGGCAGCTGGTGTTACTTAAGGAGGCATTAGCCCACTGCTCCACCAAGGCTCTTGGTGTAGCCTTGGTGTAGGAGTGTAGCCCTCCAGATGTTGCTGAACAATAGCTCTTGGAGATCCAGCTCACCCAGCTATTGTGATTGAGGCAGCATCTGGTGGTGCAAGGACCCACCAGCTAGACACATAGCTTTCACATGGGTTTATAGTACTTCTGCCTGACTGAGCTTTTCTGTAGGCATTTTTCAGCTCATGGATGCTTAGTCCAAAAAATATGGCTGCCTCAATAGATTTCTATAGGAATCGGTTGTTTTTATGATTGATAACAGGGATTCCAAGCTCATGTATCAAACATTGAGACCTAGACAATTATGTGATTGCTAGAACAAAGGTTTATGAGACAATAGCCAATATTACAGTATGTATGGGAAACTTATATTCCAAAAGCTTTGGTTGGGGCCCTCAGAGAATTTTCTTCTTGCTATTGAAGATTTGGAAATGATTTTTACTTTTACACTTTTCTTTTTTAAAAGGGCTCAAGAGTCATGTAAAGAGAAATTGACTAATGTTCATTATCCAGAATGAATTTAACATTTAAAATGTGGTTAATATAAATTAAATTTAAGAAATATTTTGGAATTAATCTTTCTTTTTCATTGGCATCTTACCAAATGTTCTATCTAATGACAAAATGGATTCTTACATTTTAATATGTGAATACTAATTTTAAGGAGAAACTAATATTAAAAAAGCATATATGAGAATATGTCTGCTAAGGTTTTGTATCCTTCTTAGAAACTGTTATTACTGTTACAGGCATCAGGCCTTTGTGCTGATTGAAAGTTCCTATATACGTTTTAAAATTAGCCATTAACCTTAATTGATTATAAAGGAAAAGCATACACCCTAAAATCTACTTTTCCACAATATAGATATTTAGTTATAAAAACAGGATCTGGCAAGTATTGCCAAAGCAGAATTGTATTTAATCTATTTTAAAATTATTTTATTTACATGTTTTTTCCTCTTTGAACCAACTCAGTTTCCTAGTAATGTATCGCCCATAGCTTTTTATTTATTTTTTAAATATGGAGCCCTTTAGTCTTAAAAAGATTCCTTTTGTATATTTGGTAGTTGCAGCAAAAATGGGCTTTTGGATTGGAAGTTGAAAAGTTTCATAAATGTTTTAACTTAGGCTTTCCTAATTTTTTATTGAAAAAAACTGAAACAGCCACAAGTATAAACAGACTGTTAAGTTAAATTGATGGGATTAAGTTGATAACATTAAACTGCGGTTAACATGAATTAGTTACTTTTGGTCTCTTGATATTGTCACCACAGAATAGCAGACAAATATATAATTGTATATAGTGGCAAAGCTAGAAAGATTAGTGCAGACAGTAAAGCATAGATAGTCCCAATAGCCATGGTTACACATCCTGGAAGAAATCTTTTTTGGCTAATTTCTTACCAATGCAAATGAGAGCATCAATAACCAGATAATGTGCTAGATTTTACATAGGCAGGTTTACCTGAATTGGAATCTTGCTGCTTCTCTCTTGTTCGTCTTTTCTTTTTTCCCTATGATTAAAAAAGGAGGAAGAGAAAATAAATCATAAACTGAACAAAACAAGCTAGTTTTGTTTAGAAAAAGAAATTGGTGAAGAACTAATGCAACATAGCTCCCCTCCCCCCAATTTGTTTGGTGCAGTTTTATCACCAAAGATTTTGTTTTTCAAATTCCTTATTTGCTAAAATGAGATGACCCCATTCACCAAATCATCCAAACACGGCATGTTGGATCTTACTGACTATGCTCCAAAGATGCATGATGATGGCACTTCTCACTTTCAAAATACGATAAAATTTCCACAAGACTCCAGGGTCACTGTAACAGTGAGATGGTCAGCAAATAGATTGTGTGTGTGTGTACACACACACACAAACACACACACACACACACACACACATATATATGTTTTCTGAGGTTTTCACGGGTGTTTGTATGTAGATCTTTGGTCATTCGGGTTTTTCCCCAGGTAGAATTGAAGGTATAAGAGCAACGTTTCGACGAAATCTCATCCGTGTGTGTGTGTGTGTGTGTGTGTGTGTGTGTATATGAGAGAGAGAGAGAGAGAGAGAGATGATAGATTATAAATAGAGATAGAGATAAGTGACAGACAGACAGATAGATAGATAGATAGATAGATAGATAGATAGATAGATAGATAGATAGATAGAGTAAATAGATGTAGTTATCCTTACGGCCCTGATTGTAATACTTAAGTTTTCTACTCTACCTAATTGTGACAAACCCAGATTCTCGAAACTTCTATACAGTATTTTAAAGGAGGAGAAGGATAGCAGCAGCTCCAATTGCAGGAAAAGAGATCATTGGGTTAATAAAGAATATACCCATACTCATAACACAGAGAGATCTCTGCCACACAGAGGAAAATAATGTGCTAAAAAACTCTCCCCCTTTACTGTGAAGTCTGGACACTTCTTGTCTAAACCTTTCTACCTTGGTGCCTCAGTTGTCCATCATAATTACAGTTGAGAACCGTATCATGCAGCAACAGATACCAAAGCTATGCACTACAGGTAGTCCTCGACTTACGACCACAGTTGAACCCAAAATTTATGCGGCTAACTAAGTCGCTCTTTAAGTGTGGTTTGCCTCATTTTATGACCTTGCTTGCCACAGTTGTTAAGTGAATCATTGCAGTTGATAAGTTAATAACCCAGCTGTTAAATGAATCTGGCTTCCCCATTGGCTTTGCTTGTGAGAAGTGGTGAAAGGTGATCACATGACCTTGGGACACAGCAATATGAAACAGTTGCCAAGCATCTGAATTTTAATCACATGATCACGGGGATGCTGCAAAGGTGGTAATTTTGAAAAATGGTCATAAGTCACGTTTTTCAGTGCCGTTGTAACTTTGAATGGTCACTAAATGAACTGTTGTAAGTCGCGGACTACTTGTAGTCCATGTCTCTTGATGACACTTTATGGGCAGCTCATAGTTGCTATTAAAGTCATTGTATATTAACATCATAGCTGATGTTTCAATGGGATCCATTCGACCTTGTCACTTTCATGATTTTTGAAGGATTAACAGACTTCCATTTTCAAATCTGCTAAAGCCTAATGCATAAACTGTCACATGGAACCTGATTTGGATAGAGAAAAATGCACAACTTTTGAGGTACTCTGAACCTGAACAGTTTTCTTCCAACAGAGATGGAGAAAAGTAGATGGTATTGAATGCAGAAGATGATTGTGCCTGGCTAACAGCGTTGACTACTGCAACGCTCTCTACATGGGGCTGCCCTTGAGGACCACTCGGAGGCTCCAACTGGTACAGAATGCAGCCGCGAGAGTGGTGTTGGGAGTCTCCCGATACTCCCACGTTACGCCTCTGCTCCGTGAGCTGCATTGGTTGCCAGTTGTCTTCCGGGTGAGATTCAAGGTACTGGTAACGGTATTCAAAGCACTCCATGGCATGGGGCCGGAGTACCTCAGGGAACATCTGCTGCCGGCATCAAGCTCCCTGCGCCCTGTGCGTTCCCACAGAGAGGGCCTCCTCAGGGTGCCACCGATCAGAGAATGTCGATTGGTGGCCCCCAGGGGGAGATCCTTCTCTGTGGGCGCTCCGGAGCTGTGGAATCAGCTACCGGTAGAGCTCCGGATGGCGCCCGATCTTCGCTCCTTTCGCCGCGATCTCAAGACATTTTTGTTTGTACAAGCCGGCCTAGCCTGAGGGGGAGTGTTGGGGTTGTTTTATTTTTTGTTTTTTAATTTTTCTGGGGGTTTTTAGCGTTGTATCATATTGTTTTTAACTAGGGCAATTGTTTAATCTGTTTTTAATGTTTGTATTGGTTATTTTATTCTGCCCTGTGAACCGCCCTGAGTCCTCAGGGAGAAGGGCGGTATATAAATGTTATTAAATTAAATTAAATTAAAATTAACTAAAGGATTGCATTTGCAGGCATGCTGAGGCCCTGCTGATCTGCATCAGGTGCACAATTTCTCCCCCAATGAAACGAAATATTTTTATCTGCTGAAAAAGTCTTTAAAAAATCCAGGAGCAAAATGGGGAAGGTAATGGAACGGAAATACATTTGTTTCAGTTTATAGTTGAGCATAGCAAAATAAAATAGTATAATTCAAAATATAAATATTCAACTTTAGAATCAAAACTATTTCAAATCAGCTTACAAATGAAGACATGTGCCCTATAGCTAGGGCCTGTTTGTGTTTTCATATGTATCATGGTAACAAACTAATGTCTTAATTACATTAACCTCCATTCTCTTGAGTATAAAATCTATAACCCCCAGCAGCTTAAAAGACATACAACACTTGCAGGTTTGGGCTGCCCAGTCCAAAGGATATTTTGCTAAGAACAAGCTCCCACTGAATATAACTTACTCTGGAGTAAATATGTTTAGCCTTTGTTTAACTGCCAGAGATGCAACTGCAATTTTGGACAAAACAAAGACTGTTCCATTTTAAGTTCAAACAACATTTAAATATGTTTGTCATTAACTAGACACAAAAAACCCACTTCCCTGATGAAAGCAGGCAAAATCAAACCAGATTGTGTTTTCCCCACACTTCTGCCCATACAGTACTGATTTTGCTTGCATCAGGAGGCCAAGTTACTGCAAAACTTCCAAAACCCACAATTAAAACAAAGTTGGTGGTTGTTGCTAACTGGAAAACTCCCTGCTTATACTGTGACACAAAACTACATTTCAGCTGTACAATGGAAATACAATCAAAATACAGACAGGCATTCTTAATGCAAACCAATGGCCTTGATTTGGAAAGGCCCTTGTGCTTAAAATCATAAGGCAAGTCGAGACCTAAAAATGGGGCTTTCTTTGCAACATTGAAAACTTTATAATCTCAGGGAAAGAAGGTGGAAGTATTCCTAGGTGCCATATTTAAAGAGTGTATGGTGATGGGATGTGGGTGTGTTTCCTTTTAGAGGCCTGAGTCAAACATCCTGGCACATGAAGATGGCAACTATTATCCCACAGGGAGATTTGATCTGCGCCCTAAGTGCCTTGCAGATTGCATTTCATTCAAATAAAGTCTGATCAGACACTTCATTAAAGTTCAGCTGCTGCTTCTCTGCCAGTCAGGAGAGAATAGAGAAAAGTAGTTCCTGTCAATGCATTTTACAAGCATTCCCCCCCCCCCACTTTTCCCCTGCATTCCAAATGTTCACCACTGGAGATTCTACCTAGTAGTATGGATGGGGAGATAGTCAATCCAGGATGTTGGCAGGAATCTTGCAAGTTATACCACTCAAACCAAAGTTTTTTCAATGGGAAACCAGTGGCAGACCACTTTAAAAGCATGAACCTTTGGTGTGTAGTTCTGGACTTATAAAAATTTAAAGGTTTCATATGGCAGGAATAGTTAAAGAGAGTTAAGAGAGGCTAGTGGACCATACCCAAGGCTGTCGCCTTTCTTTTCAGCAATGTTTCCAATTGTAGTCCTATCACTAGGTAGCCAATGAAAAATTCAAAACCATGCTTTTAGATGTCAAGAACATTATTTCCACAAGAGGGCATCATCTGTCAAGAGTATAAAAAATACTTTCTCAAAGGAAAAGCACAGTACTAAAACTTGTCATAAAATTTTTATTTTGCTTCTGTTCTGTTTATAGGCTGCTTGGATTATGAAAGTGATAACGGTGGTGCTGATGTTTCAGATTTAATGTTATGGTTTTCTGTCTTGTTGAGGCAGCAAGCTATAGAAATTGGCAATTACATATATGAAGGTGGGACAGGAGGAGAAGGAGTTCTGTAGAAAGGAAAAGATGATTAAAATGCACCAGCTACCCACCATTAGTCATTAATATGTAAATACTAATGTTGTTTCGGATGACCAACTTACTTGCTTATATGAATTTCTGGGGTGCCTTGGAGTCAGTGTTGATCTTAGCAAATGCCTAGACAGGGCCCTACAGTTTTCTTGGCAAGATTTCTTGGTAATGGTTTGCAATTGTCTGGTTCCCAGGGCTGAGAGATGGCCAAGGGCACCTAGATAGCTTTTTGCCTAAGGCAGGACTAACACTACTAGCCTCCTGGTTTCTAGGCTCAACCACTAACCAATATCAGTGATATACACTGATAATCCCTGCTAGGAACTGCAGTTGGGTGTTATCTGTGTTTATCATTCACATTGGTGTAGCCAATATAAAGACTACTCTTCCTGGTTGTAAGCATCCATCCTGTTGCTCTAGAAAACAGCATGCTAGACTAAGTGTTCCTTGATCTGGCCAAGAAGGGAAGTTCTTATGGTATTAAAGATGCAATTGTACCTCAAAGAAACAATCATTTCCTCTTCAGTGTAACTATCCATTGCTTCCTTGCTGCATTCTGTGCATATTTCCATATGTATGTGCAATAAGGTATTTGCCACTTAGAAAATTGAATAAGAATTTTTTTTCTTGTTTCTGGGTTTTACTTTCCCCCTTCACTCATGTCCAATGGAATATAAAACCAATATGAAAAGACTGGTTACAGGTACATTGTTTCTGCTGCCTGGTGTCCAACTTATAAACCTACCCATTTTCTCTAAGTTACCCTCCCAAGACATATGATAAAGAAGATGGTTTACAGCAATATATTTCTGGACCCACGGGATTCAAAATGGCGGCCTTCTGTTTATATCCTCTCAGAACAATATAGGAAAGGGTATAAATGGAGAAGAAGAGATGTGCTGTGATTCCAGAGTTTTGATTAAACATTATAATTGATATATTAATCTGACAAACAACAAAAGTGCTGGCATGGAGTGTCCACCCACTTCCACTGATACACAAGTTAGCCACCTGACAAATCGTACAGTATGTGGCGTATTGATTGTTCCCTCCCAATTAAGAAATTCCACAGCCAATGAGCAATTCTATGGCCATGGAAAAGCTCAGGGCTCCTGGAATTCTGCAGCCAACGCTGGGTTAGGTGGATGCATGAGTGGCAGATGGTTCCAGACTCTCACTGCCATAATGCAGAATGACATTTGCTGCAGAATTCGCTTACCCTTGCCGCAGAAGCTGGCCAGGAAGTGCTGCTGAATTCCAGGGGCCCTGAATTAAACTGTATGTGATCACGGGATGGAGAGCCTGAAGAAGACTGAAGAGCAAGGGGTAAAGGGTTAAATGGTGAGCAAGGAAACAAAAATGAGCATTTGAACACATCAGGAAATATGCAGGACACCATTACCACATCCCAGGCAAAGACTGAATACACTATTACTGTTGTTTTCTACAGCAAATCATTTCCTTTTCTGCTGGAAATATATCTTGAAACCATACTTTGAGTAATATAGTAACAAATGAACTTCGAAGGAACAAGACTCTCATTGCCATTGTCATTTATTTTATTCAGCATATGAATGCTGAACATGAAGTCTTATTTGTTTAAAGAATAGTAGGTAGAATTATATATTGTGAAGATTTTGTTTGTTTTCTTTCATTTGAACTTTTTATTTAATCTAGTTTTACTTTGAACATGGAGCCGAAAGTAAAGTAGCCCCAGAAAAAGTTTCAAACACTTTCTTCACAATTTAACTTTGGGCTTAAGATGAAAAGTTACATCTTTGCCAAGTCAGTGGATGAGCTGTGCTTTTTTCTTCACTATGTGTATTTAAATGGGATTAAAATAAAAAAAAATTATTAATGAATATTCTTAAATGGCATTAGCATCTGATATTTATTTAGAAGTCAGTTTTACTAAGTCTGTGCTGAGGTTTGATACCATGTGGATGGGCACAGATCTGAGGTCTAAAATTATGTTCAGTAGATGAGAACATAAAACAATTACAATGAGACAGTAATTTCTGTTTTCTTAAAACTCATGATACAAACTGTTTTTGCTTTTTTTCCCCCAGTGCAGAAAATACTGAAGCCATGTCCTTCTACTGCATAAAGTTGTAAGAGAAAGATCCTTTCTTGTTGCTTCTTGTTACATTCAGATAAATAATATATCTATTGGGTTGTATTTTTCTCCCCCCACAATATTCTCTTCCCCAATGCTTCTATTGTCCACCACTTTTCAAAATAATAGAATTAACCTGTAAAATATATTTACTGTACTAATGCCTTCCTATGAGTTATTCTTCCCTTCTTTCCGCAAAAACCCTGATTAATTTGGGCTAATTTAATAATGCTTTGTTGTTGTTTTAAATCTGATAGCAATCAGTCAACTTTAAAAATCCACAGAAACATTGTTAATAGAATATGACAGGTTGTACAAGATTAGTAAGCTAGTTTGCCTGGAGAATCTTGTAGGAGACTCTGACCAATTTACCTGTAGGTCAATTGTACTTGACTAATGTGAGAGGCTAAGGAAGAAGAAGAAGAAATAAAAGCCTTTCTACTTGAGGTGCTTTATGAAGATAACCAGAAGATCAACAAACAAGAATTTGCAATTGTGACCTTCAATGTTTGTGGTATTCGTTTTCCTTTCTGAAAACAACCTGGAATACATTTGCAGCAAAGCTTTGACGAAAAAGTAATGGAATTGGAGTTCAAATTGCCACCCTTTAAGAAAAGAAGCCCCATAGTAAAAAAAAAAGATAGAAAGTGAAAGTGGGGAGAGAGAGAGAGAGAGAGAGAGAGAGAGAGAGAAAGTGAAAGTGAAAGTGAAAGTGGACAGAGGAAAAAGCACTATCAAATGCACTGGATGAAAGTAAAAACCCAGAGCAAGAAATGAAGATGTAGTCTCTGCTAGAAGTCAGAAACAATATTCAGGTCCTTCAGAAAATGAATGTGAGACAGAGCATGATGCTCTCCAAACAATAAACAGGAAGAAACTGTGCCCAATAAGAAGACAAAGTGTAGTAGTAGTAGTAGTTGGTATTTTAGGACACCAACAATTGAAACAAACATATGTCGACTGAATCCCTCAACTAAGGAAGTTTGCTGTTTGCCAGAGAAAAGTTTCAAGGATATGACAGAACATTTTCTAAGAGTTACCACTTTTAATAACCATTATTCCTTCCTGTTGATAGTTGTAAAAATGATGTTGTAAAAAAGAACTAGAACTAGAAGGGTGAAAGACATATATGATCCTAAGTCAGCTGGTCATGTTAGTAAGCACAGCTGCATTAAGAACATGACTGGCATGGTCAGTCCATACACTGTTCTGAATCCATACTACGGAGAAGACAGAAGTCTGTCTGCCGGAGCCGTGGTGACACAGTGATTAGAATGCAGTACTGCAAGCTAACTCACTGCTCACTCTCAGGATTTCAGCTACGGGCTCAAGGTTGACTCAGCCTTCCATCCTGCTGAGGACCCAGATTGCTGGGGGCAATATGCTGACACTGTAAACCACTTAAAGAGGGCTGTACGGGGGTATATAAGTCTAACTGCTATGGCTATTGCTAATCTTTCAAAGTGGATGCCCTCTGGAAGGGGTGGATTTGGTTTCTGGAATTTGGCAAGTCAGTCAAATTTGGGAAGTTGTGCAAGTTGGTTTCATCTGAAACACCAGATTAAATAAAGTTAAGTTAAAGTGTTTTAGATAATAGAGAAAGACAAATCAACTTCTGTCTTGGTGGAATGTGCTAATAAATGCAGACGTATATAAGTTAATTTAACAGTTATTAGCCTTTCCAAAGATTTTAAAAATGAAGAGCAGGCATGAGAGATTCTGAGTGTGAGTAAAATATCATGCACACAAGTGTGCATTGTTTTGCTTTCCAAACAGCAAGCTCCCTCCTAGCTGTTTGGTCCAAAAGCTGACAATGCAGCTGACGCACCTCTTAAATATATTTTTAATAACAAAGTCAGGTAAGGACATAATTTATCAGCCCTTCCCCATATACTACTTATTTATGCTATTTCAAGTTCTCACAGCAGTTTTAAAAAAAACAACATCCTGCAAATATATAATTGCCCAAATGGAAAATTTTCAAGCAAGTGAAGACATTTTTCCAGGGCTCCAGAGTTAGCCTTCCACTCATATGTGAGCAAGCAGAAATCAGCCCCTGCATAAAATCTTTGGTCCTCCTCAAGATAGTACCTTGATTCTACGTATGCAAGGGGTGTTAAATCAACCTTTGGTTAAGCCCATTGGCTTTGTTACTCTTCCTTCTGAGCATCGTTAGCCAGTAAAAAGCCACCTACCAGTCACAGTCCTGTTACGATTGGCTGATAGCATTGATAGACAATTAGACCAGGGCTTTTCAACTTTTTCACCCACTGTACCACTTTTAGGATATGGCAACATCTGAGTACCACCAGTCGCCTAGCAAGGTGTCAAAAACTTGATGACCAAAAAAAAAGGGAAAAAAGTGATGAAGTACAGATACTCCTTGACTTACAACAGTTTGCTTAGTGACTGTTCAAAGTTACAATGGCACTGAAAAAAGTGCCCCCCAAGCCACATCCAAGCAATACACCTGCCTGCCCGTCTGGCAGCGTTCTTCCTCCTGTCCTAGGTTTTCATTGTAACCATTTCTGTTGAGGATTGGCAGCGAGGATGGGGTGGGGGGTGTTTGGTTTTTATTCCCCCCCTCTGCTGGGTGGTTGCAGCAGGTTTTGGTCTCTTCACATGACCCTGGGACACTGTGACCGTCATAAATATGAATCAGTTGTCAAGCATCTGAATGTAAATCATAAGACCCTGGAGATGCTGCAACATTCCAGCTGATCGGCACTTCTTCTGGGCTCAGCAGAAGCGCCAGGATCAGTGCTGAGCTCCAGCTGGAGCCTGGCACTGATCATGGTGCTTCCGCTGAGCCCTGACAGCCCTGCAGCTCCAGCTGTCTCTTGCTCAGGCTTGTGCAGTGTTACCACCAGTTCAGCTCATTCCCCTCCCCTGCTACTTTTCTAGGATGGTCGCGTACCACCTGCTAGGTGCCAAAATACCACAGGTGGTACCTGTACCACTGGTTGAAAAGACCTGAATTAGACTAAGATCACCATTAATTCCAGCCAGAGAATAAACATTCTGCATTCATTCCAGCTGTCAAATTCATCTAGTAGCCATAATTACATGTAAACCTAGGTTCTCCCATCAGACTGACATATTGCCCACAACACCATTATTGGTCTGTCCTGCAATACTTAACTGACCCTAATAATTTGGGCATGACATTAGGAACTTCTTTGAGATGTAAAATTTGCATACTTTTCCTGTGACTGCATTCACAATGCCTGTCATACCAATGCCCAAGGATTGACTTTTCCTCTGAGGAAAAAGTTGATTCTTTAAGCAAAATAGTAAATAGAGAAGTGAGGGAAAATTTAAAGGAAAGATCCCAAAAGAACTGGGGGTATAATATGCAGAATCCTTCTTTTACATTTAGCCATAAAATCACAGACCAACATTATGGAATTTATTTTCTGAGCTTTCCATTTTACTTCTGAGAGCTTTAGAGGGCTTGTTGATGCTGATTCATTCAGACAAAATTCCAAGGTTCAGTTTCTTTTACAAAATCCTTTGCAGAAGGAATAGATATGTAGGTAAATAAATGAAGACATCCCTAAACTGACCTTGCCACCAGTTAACTGCATCTATGCAATCTTCTAAGCAGTGCTATGGAAATGTGTCCATTTTCAGTTTTGTTTTGTTTTTAACTCACAGCACTAGTCAACAACTCTGGAATTCCTTATTGGAACTCTTCCAAGAACGGTCCAGAGCTGACCAGACTTAACTTCTGAGATCAAAGTCACGTGTTGCAACCTGCTGAGGTAAGCATCAGGGAAGGCACCATCAAATTTAAAGAAGCCCGGTGTAGCTTATCTATATCTAAATATTCTTTTATTTTTTTTTCTTCGTTACATTTCAAGATGAGGTCAAGTGCAGCTATATCCAGCTGTATGAATCTTCTTCCTGTTGTCTCTTTTCCACTTTTTTTTGCTTACTGAACTGCTATGAAGATTGCAGTGGTGCATTCCTGTTGTGCACTATTCACAAGATGTACCCAGATTTCTGAGGAACATTTTTTTCCTGAAGTGCTCATCCTCAAATGCAATGTAAATTGTTAACCTAGTTCTAGATCTTCTGTAGACCTGCATAAAGAAAAGTACAGTATTCTCATATAACAAGTGCCCTGTTCAGCAGTTGTTCGACAGTGCGACAGCACTGAAAAAGTAAATTTACAACTGGTCTTTGAACTTATGACCATCGCAGTGTCCCCGTGATCATATGTTCACCAATTGTACACTTTACAGTCAGCTTCTGACAAATAGAATCAATGGCAGTAAAATCACAAATTGTCTTTGTGTGGCATCTTGCTTAATGATCAGTTGTGATTCACTTAACAACTGTGGCATAGTGAGGTCGTAAGTCTGTTATGGTCATGTGATTTCTTGCTTAACAGCTGCATTGCTTAATGATGGAGTTCCCTGTCCCAACTGTGATTGTTAAGCAAAGGACTATCTGCATGAAAGGCTGCAGCAATTTCTCTGAACTAAGAACAGTTTAGATCTAGCAGTATTAAATTGCCTGAATGCAGTTATAATATTCACACACAAGAGTAATAAGGTAAAGCATGTTGTTGAGAGAGAAAGATCCAACATGTTCATT